>NW_025814042.1:758230-949707 GCF_021917145.1 Hypomesus transpacificus
ACATTTCTCAGCCCAGTCTAAGTCAGAAAAATTCACTTCTTGACCTTGTTGTGCTTTGATGGCTGTGATTACCTCTGGCCATCTGAATTGAAATGACATGTTGCTTTTTGCCAGGTGATTCTCTGTGACAAACTGCGCAAAAAACAGGTAGCTCTGGTCTCTTGCAAAACAAGTGTCAACACAGAAAAGCCTTGCATTGAAATACATGCTTGGGGATAGTTTGACTTGTCTTGTCTAATGTATTCCTTCCAGTAGGGAACTGAACAGGGAAAGCCATTGCCTCAAGCTTTGGGACTTGGGTAAAGCAGGCATGTTTCCTTGTGCTGGGACGATGCTGAAAATCCCATCCCCGTAGGTCAGTGTTTCTTCTCCAAGGTCAGGTGGCTGTAAACAACTGTCCAAGCCGACTCCAGGTCTTAGTGCAGCTTTCTCAGTCTCTGAATTGGGAGGTTGTTGGCCATGGTCTTCCAGTTGCTCGTAAGCAGGCTGTAAAGCTGCAGACTTTACCTCTGATTGATCAGGACTTTCTACGCGATTAAGTACCTCCATCATTTCAGTTTCATCATCGCTATCAAGGTCCATCCGATCATCATCATCCGTTTTCTCATCAGCTATGATTGTAATGTTTCTGTAGTCGGGGTGTGTGTCAATGAGCTTCGAGAGTCCCGCTACTACATTTCTCATGTTTACAGCGTGAAACAGCTGGTGGCCTTTGTAAACCAGACGTCTTTTCAGCTTCACTCTGTATAACTGGGATGAGCTGCATGGTCTTGGTTAAGTATGTACCGTTGTCTCCACCTCGGATGGCACACACATCACAGCGCCATGTATAGCTGCTTGTCGACCTTTAGGAAGTGAGACAATCTTGGCAAATGGCAGTATTTTGGCCAAAAGTTGTCTTTCCAGTACGTTCAAATCACAGAGCTCTGGGCCACAGCGATGGATGATTTGTTTCCTGCCTTCAAATGGGAATGACAGCTGTGACAAATCCCATTGCCCTGTCAAACAGACAGCAACAACATGTGGATTCTTCTTGTAATTGCAACACTTGACTTGGTTGGGAAAAAGGGTGTGATGGCACATTGTTGTTGTTGCCAATGTTTGTTGGGTGGGAATCCAGTTTGTGTTACATCTTTGGTCTGTGTCACCTTCTCCACATGCTTTTCACTTTGTGGCTTTTCAGATTGCACTGATAGGTATGGCGAACCATCGGATGTCTTGGACGTTGAAAGATGTCTTGCATGTTGAAATGCGACTGGCATGAAGTCATACTGTAGTCCATCAATAGGGCCTCTGCAATCTGTCAGTAGCAATTCATACAAAGTATGAATCCTTGCAACCAGCTCATTCAAATGTGTGAAAGTAAGCATAACCGCGTTTCCATTTCTGTCAGGTAGACCATCTGCATTTCGACAATGAGAATCAAACAGTCCATATCTTCCAGACTTGTCTCTGAACACAGCAATGCAATATGGTGATATGATAAGGAGGGCATGTGTAACACCCGCAGAGAGACACTGAAGTCTTGTGGAGAGATCAAGAAACCAAGCCTGGTTGTCAACGTCTGCTCTGGTTCTAATGCGTCCCATCTCCACTGGAGATTTAAGTACATTGTACTCATATTGGTCAGTGTTGATTCTGTGTGGTAGTTCCTCCACGGTCAAGTGTTGGCTTTAATATTTTTTTCCTCGCTGTAGCTGTTTTATTGTTTTGTCATACAATCTGTTGCCCGTGTCCAGTATCTTGTCAAGGTCAGCCTTCCCCAGGTCATCAACCTCATTGTGATATACCAAAAATGTCAGAGCCATGCATGTACACTGCTTGTTCCTTGACTTTACATAGCCAATACGACCCTGATGAGTTGACGCCTGCACTGATATCTGCCTTTGTAGGGTGCATGGTTCTTGAATATTGTCATTTTCAGAAGTGGCAACCACACTTCCATTGTGCTCTTGAACAGTAAACTGAGCTGTGCATGAGGACGAAACCACAGGTTGACTACACACTTGTTCACAGTCACTGTTGCTTCTGTGTGGCTCTGCACTCTGTAAGCCTGGGTCTGAAAGGTCCAATCTCGACCAGCGCAGCTTTACACCCTGAGATTTCTTTCCCTTACGTGGCATGACTGTATTGACACTGCTGAAATTCTGATTAAGGTGTAATAGTAATTACAAACCTGTAAGCTTGGCTGGGATGAAAAAGCGAAGTAGAATCTGAAGATCTTACAGAGTACAGAGTAAATAAGCTAGTTTACATACCTCAAACACTGGCTACTGTAGCCTGTACTTATTACCAACCTTTAACCTGAAGCAGTCCGAACTGTAGAGAAAAGAACCTTGGAGATGTTGGCACAGATCTGGAATGCGTAGAAAATAAAAACAATTTCAAACTTTTGTGTTTTGTTATTGGAATGAAATTTGTAACTATGTGATACCTGGAAGTATATGACATGTAAATATATACTGTGTCTTATGAGGGTCGATTTGGTGGGACTTAAAGTGTTTCCCACACATACCGGTAGACTAATTTGTAGTGGTGCACCACAGAATCAACACTGGCTGCCAATTTCTTTTTTTTTTTTACAATATTTTGGTTAAAACACGCAGCATATTCGTTCAGCTGCATTTCCTTTTCCTGGTCTCCCTCCGTCTCTGTCACTCACGCGTCTTTCTCACATATGCACACACTCATAACGTCAACAGCACACATTAGCAGCGATGCATACCTGGATAATTTTAATATTTCAGCCTTGACATGAAATTCAGTTAATATTCGTTTTTCTATTCAACTACTGCACTGATAAACCAATTAAATCAAACAAATTGTATTCCTAAGCAAATGACCAGAAGCACCGAGACCGCAAATCGTTTCTTTGACAACCACTTGAAATATTTACAAAATTCTGTGCAATCAATATTAGAATGTATGGCCAAAATACGTCTCTGTGATATTTGATTTCCCAATGTCATTTATATACACTATTTCATTGAAAATACACTTATGAGAAAAGTCAGTTAGCAGTTTATTGCACAATTTAAAAAGGTTGTTCTGGTGATAAACATTTTTTTCCACAGCAAACTTTAAATGTAGCTATTGTTCTTGCATTTGAACTGTTCCTTAACTAGCTAAATATTTAAAAAGCCCAACTAGCCTGAGGTTAACTGCTGGCTCCAGATATAAGCGAACAATCCAAACTGTGGCTAAATAGTTAGCTAGAGCTAACGCCAGCTCGCTTTAACTAGAAAAACGGCTCTGGTCTGGTTTCATTCGGTTTGCACTGTTACCGATCGCAATGCTAGCTAGCGCTACTCAGTTACATTTTCCTGTCAGATCTGTTGACGCTAGAATACATATATATGTTATTGTCTAACCTCTGTGACTGAGCACTGACAATTGAAAAACAAATAATAAATACTTGGCAAAATATGTCACTAATTCAGTAGCAACAATGCTGGCTAGCATTACTGTACCCAGTTAGCTTCATTTTTCTGTCAGATCTTTTGACGCTAGAATATATATATTTTAATGTCATACCTCGGTGAGTTACGATTGAAAAGCAAATAGTTGACAAAAATTAGTAGCACTGAAGATCAGGAACGTGAAGATAAAAGCGTTGGGGAAATCACAATTGACAAGCCGTTTGATTTTGTCAAGGTTTGCAATGCAGGTAGCGTAGCTCGAAAGCCAAGTGATCGCTTGTAATACGCCCAGTATATACCGTGGTTATGTTGAATACTCGATTCTTATTGGCTGCAGGGGTGTCCGTATAATCAGGTGATAATGAACACCGATTAAGTAGTTCCAGTCATAGACATAATAAAGACTATTATGTCTATGACTGGAGCTACTTAATCGGTTCCAGTAACACTGTCTGTTCACCGTTCTAAATTATCTACTGGACACGCTCGCAATGTAGCCGACAATGTCCATGATGCTGCTTTTAATTACACAATGTAAAGATGGTACAACATGGAAGGTGAAAGAAATATGCTGCTCCATCTTTATAATTTATTTACCTGTTTAATTTGTGTACTTCAGGTACAAGTATTATCACTTAAAAGGCAGAGAGACGGTTTACCAAACAAGAGCGGCAATTCTGGGTGAGACCTGGCTGAACAGTAGCCTGGTCCTAACCAGACTCGTACATGGAAGTACGTAGGTGGGCAAAGCCAGTGAAGCTGAACAGCTGGTGGGACAATTTTCAATACCCGACGAAAATGTAAACAGAGCAGCATGGCGGGAGGGGCAGGAGTGTCGCCGCGTAGGCATGACAACGATTGTCATGTACAGTACCCGGGCTAGTGTGGAAAGGGCCTAAGGCAAAACTGACATTTTTGGTCTGTCCACCCTACCGAAAGTAGATCTAATATCAGCGTACACATTTCACAATTGTGTTTCATGTTTACTTGTTATGTAATGTCAAAATAAATGGAAAAACAAACATGTATTTGTGAGGAATGTTTTATTTCATAGACCGTTTCATAGACCAGTATGTGTTGCCCGAGCAACAGAGGCTAATGTCATGATGCTAATGCTTCAGTGAAATAGTAGACTACCGTTTCCGAAAGTAGATGTGGGCCTACTTCCTTAATAATATCAGCTAATATTGTACATTACATTTCACAATTGTGTTTCACATCACAAAGTAAAATGAGTAAATAGTTATCACCCTGGCCTCTTTGCTTGTGGTGTTTCTGCAGCTCCCTTGCAGTAAAGCAGTTAGCCTAGCTATCTCCAAGAAGTTAACAAGCTGCTTAAGGAATGTTCTGCTAGAGGTATCGATATATCGCGATATATCGTGATGTTAGTGACGTCAGTAGCGTCAGTGACTGTGGCTAGCAAGTTAACCACCGTTAGCTTCACTTTTGCCACAAAAACTTAATTAAAACCTAAACCGTGCAACGGAATATAAATCCCAATAGAACCAACGCAATCGTCACCAAGGCGAACCTTTTGACATCGACGTTGTGTATGTAGTCCAAATATTAGTCTTAGGGGCGCGAAAATAAACTATAACAATAATATATATGTGAGAGAACAAAGGTTGTGCTCTTGCCGAAGGCAAGCACACCCAAATAGACCTTTGTAACATTGTTAATTGTGGCCTGACACCTTGGAGACATGGACGGGATTGGCAATATCCTAGTAAATATGTATGCATCACACCCTGTAATTCATGGCATGAGGTTTTTGACCAACACAGGACCGGATTGGGGGTATAACCCAGCAGGGGCCTCCAACCTCAAACTTCGTTTCACCATAGTGGGAGGGTTGACCCTTTGAGGGATGCCCGCCAGGGAAATGCGCCCCGCTGTTTATTATCATAAAGAATGTGACCAAAAGTAATGAAGGGAATTATGTACCAGGTGCGCAGGTGTCTGGAACTGATCCATTAGGACACTTTAGACCAGGGGTCCCCAAACTGAATACGGCCCGCCAACGCATTTGGACCGGCCCTCGGAACAATGGCAGTTTTTTTTTTATATGAAAAAATATAAAACATGAAAAAATAAAAAATATGAAATAATAAAAAATATGAAAAAAAATATAAAATATGAAAAAATATGAAATATGAAAAAATAGGATTTTTTCATGTTTTATTAAGTAGATGTTTTGATTTCAATAGCAATGAATATTTAATAGGCTGTATTTATCCTTTGATATGTACGAATGTATGGTGCATAACATAGTAATAAACTAATCTAGCATTATAAATAGTTTTAAAATCATAATAAAATCTCCACAATAATACTGGTAGTTACTCCGGCTCAAGTAATTTTCTGTTCCGACCAGGCGCCTCATTAAAGAAAGGAAAATTATCTGGCTCTCGCAGACAAAAGTTTGGAGACCCCTGGTATATCTACAAGACCGGGAGACTGCAGCAATGTGGGCAGTGAGGGAGAGCTCGTCATCCATGGTAACCCCAAGGTTCCTGGCAGAGGATGAAGGGGTTACCGTCACAGATCCCAGGGTGATTGACAGATCGTGGGAGATGGAAGGGATTAGCCGGGATGATGAGATGTTCTGTTTTGGTGAGGTTCAGCTGGAGGTGGTGCTCAGTCATCCAGTCTGTAAGGCAGGCCTCAATCCTAGCTGAGATCCCCGGATCAGTCGGGGGGAATGACAGGTACAGTTGCGTGTCGTCATCGAGCAGTGGTAGGAAAAGCCATGGGAGGTGATGATTGGTCCAAGTGAGGTGGTGTACAGAGAGAAGAGTAGGAGTACAAGAATGGAGCCCTGTGGGACACCAGTGGAGAGCTGGCGAAGGCCTGACAGTTTGCCTCCCCAGGAGACCTGGTAAGATCTTCCCAACAGGTAGGATGAGATCCACTGGAGTGCAGTGCCAGCGATGCCCATCTCAGAAAGTCTGGAGAGCAGGATCTGGTGGTTAACCGTATCAAAGGCTGCAGAAAGGTCCAGCAGAATGATGACGAATGACCTGGAAGCTGCTCTGGCAGACTGGAGGGCAGTGGTGACTGATAGAAGGGCAGTCTTTGTGGAGTGGCCAGTCTTGAAGCCCGATTGGTTGGGTTCAAGCAGGTTGTTCTGAGAGAGCAAGTTAGACAGTTGGTTAGATACAGCACGTTCAATTGATTTTGAAAAGAAGGGTAGCAGTGATACCGGTCTGTAGTTCTGAAGGACGGCAGGGTTAAGGGAGGGTTTTTTGAGTAGAGGGGTAACTCTGGCCTGTTTGAAGGCAGAGGGAACGGTGCCGGAGGTAAGAGAGGAGTTTAAGACATGGAGAAGAAAAGTTATGATGGAGGGGGAGATGGTTTGAAAGAGAGGGGAGGGGATAGGATTAAGGGGACAGGAGGTGGGCGATAAGAGAGAATGAGGTCAGAGACAGAGGAGAGAAAGAGTTTAGACATTTAGTCGGGTCAGTAATGGAGGGTGAGAGTGTAGGAAAGGTGGGTTTAGGGAACCGACTGCTAATGTCAGCGACTTTTTTCTCAAAGAAGGAGGAGAAGTCGTCTGCTGTCAGGGTGGAGGGAGGGGGTGGGGGAGGTGGGTTGAGAAGGGTGGAGAAGGTAGAAAAAAGCTTGTGGGGGTTTGAAGCAGAGTTAATTTTGTTCAGAAAGTAGAGGGTTTTAGCACCAGTTATGTGAGAAGAGAAAGATTTAAGGAGGGAGTGATACTTATCAAAGTCCAGACCGTCTTTGGACTTGCGCCATCTCCTCTCAGCTGACCGAAGGGTGGACCGTTCTTCACGAATAACATCCGTAAGCCACGGGCAGGAGGGAGAAGATTGCGGAGGCCTGGTTGACAGGGGACAGAGAGAATCAAGTGATGCAGTTAAATTGGTTAACAAGGAGTCGGTGGCAGTGTTACTGGGGTCGGACGAGAACTCGTCAATGGGAGGGAGGATGTTACAATAGAGGAGAAATGGGAGGTAGATAGGGAGCGGAGGTTGCGCCAGAAAGTTACAAGGGGAGGGGAGGTAGGAGGGGTTGGAGGGATGAGAGACAGGATTGGATAAAGTAGTGATCAGAAGTGTGCAGTGGGGTTACAGAGGTTAAGTCAGTGATACAGTTAGGTGTCAGGATGAGCTTTAGCTGTTTGCCTGCTGTTGGAGGCTCAAAAGTGGTTCTTAATGTTGTAAGAATAACAGGCTTAGGAGTCGAGGAAGTAGATTATAAATGCTTTCGTCTTTATTTCATAGGCTTTTGGGAACACACGCGGAACTTCTCTAGCCAGAGAAGTCTGACATGTATTCAATAGACACGTACTTTTATACAGTCCAACCAACGTCACACAATTATCTTGGCACCATTCAGACAACACATACTTTGTTCAAGATAAACAGATGTGTCCACTCTATTTGTTGGGTTCCTATGATACCAGGGTCGTCCTATGATACCAGGGTCGTCCTAACTAGGGAACACGCTGCTAGGTCATCCTGACCTAGCTTCCTGATGGTAAGAACATTCTAACGGGAGGGGTGAGTGACTCACAAAGAAGTTCTTGTCCCATACCCGAATATGGGACAACAACATCATGTCTCAACTTTCTTCTTTAAACTAATTTCTTACTAGGGGCTGTTTCCCATCCTCAGCTGACCTCTGTCCTGGGCTACTCCCTGCACGTACCACCTCACCCTACATAGGCCCAAAAAATACCCCAACACTGCCTTGTGGGTCGCCGGTGTGCTCAGCAGCGTCAGGTTAAAGGAAGTCAGGAGAGACAAGAAGTCGACGACCTGCTTTCCTTGTAGGTGGATGTTGAAGTCCCCAAGGACTATCAGGGGGGCTCCATCATCCGGGAGGACGCTGAGGAGCATGTCCAGCTCCTCCACCAAGTCGGCTAGCGGTCCTGGTGGGCGATAAAGAACAATTAAGCATGCTTTGATAGGATCAGTTAGCATCACATAATGATGTTCAAATGATTTGGCAGTAACAGGGAGTGGTGTGGATGTGTATTTCATATGTGGGGAAAGAAGCAACCCTGTCCCACCACCCTGCCCGGTTGAGCGGGGTGAGTGAGTGAAGGAGTGGTTGACGGAGAGAGCAGCTGCAGTTGCAGTGTTCTCTGGGCGGATCCATGTCTCTGTCACCGCAAGGGCATGAAGAGAAGCATGAGATGCAAAGCCGGGATGAAGTCTGCCTTGTTCATAGCAGACTGGCAGTTCCAGAGCCCTAAAGAAAGAGAGAGGGCAGGTAGAGAAAATCTGGATAGATAGTGAAGGTTAGATGTTGACCGTTGATACTTTGTGACATATCTACGTCTACGGGTAGTGTAATGAACAGGAATGCTAAGGAAACACATGCTAGCTATGAAAATGTTCTAGGTGGAATATAATATAAATATGAATAGGGTGATACTTATCAGAAGAGGTGATCCGGCCCGTCGGTCTTCCTCGGTGGAGTCCCGCAGGTAGACTCCCTGTCTTTGCTCGACCGAGTCTTTGTTCACCGAGGCTGCTAGGTGAGGCAGCCTCTGGAGTGCCAGCCGCCTTAAATATGCAAAGCGTAGCTGACAATGACCCTAATTATGTAAACAAAGGCCAGGGTCTCACGCAGCGGCAAGTACCCTGAAACTCGATCTCTAGCTAGCTACTTAACGGCCTGGATAGCTCCTGTCTCTCAGCTGTACTCAGACACAAGATTTAGCAAAAACACAACACAATACTACAAGTTAAAGTCACTTTCTTAGTCAGGAGACACGAGTCACAATGCACATTCAGTAAAACACTACATGATAATTTGTGAACCAGACAAACTTTGTAATGCAATCAGACTTTGTCTCCTTGCTGGCAAGCATGAAACTATTGTACTTTTCTTTGAATCCGACGACTCTGTACAGTACTTGAGAAATTATCTTAACACACATGCCCTAAGCTCCTGCTGCTGGGCCTTGGAAAGGTGGTCCAGGTTGATCTCCGCTGTTCATTCCTGCATGACTGGGAAGTACTGTTCTTCCACCTCTTCCTCCTCCACCACAGCCCTCAGTGTTGCTCCACTGGTCTCTCCCTCTCATACCATTGTCTCAGCATGTTGATGTGAAACATCTGTCTTTTTCTCTTTTTCTCCGGTGTACTGATTTCATACGTGACCTTTCCTGCTCGGTGCTGTACCAGGTATGGCTCCTGCCACTTTGCGAGAAGGCTGCTTTTGGATGTAGGTAGCAACACTAACACCCGCTGGCCTGGCTGCAGTGACCTGACCGGTGATCCGGCAGTGGCGTCAAACCACTTCCGCTGCTTGGCTTGAGCTGACTGCATATTCTCCTGCACCCGCTCAGTCAGACCTTGCATGTGGTCCCGCATCATCAGTACATACGTCAGAACATTCATCTTCTCTTCTGGCTCCTCCCCTTCCCAGGCCTCCTTCAGGACGTTGAGTGGACCCCTCACCTTCCGAACATACAAGAGTTCAAATGAAGAGAAACCCGTGGAGGCCTGTGGGACTTCCCTGTAGGCGAATAAGAGGTAGGGCAGCCAGTCATCCCAATCAGACCCAGAGTCTGACACAAACTTGCGGAGCATGCTTTTTAAAGTCTTGTTGAATCTCTCGACAAGCCCATCAGTCTGAGGCTGGTATGGGGTGGTCCTAATGCCCTTGATTCCTAGGTACTTATACACTTGCTTCAGAAGTTTATAAGTGAAATTAGTTCCCTGATCAGTAAGCACTTCCCTCAGAACCCCCACCCGTGAGACCAGCTGAAGAAAACCATTAGCTACCTGCCTTGCCTTGATGTGATTTTGCGCAAAGGGAACACCTCTGGGTACCTAGTTGCATAATCTGAAAATACCAGAATGTACCTATTGCCTTTGCGGCTGTGTTCTAATGGGCCCACTATATCCATTGCCACTCTGGTAAAGGGAACATCTATGATGGGCATGGTGACTAATGGCACTCTATCCAATTTCCTTCCCGGGGCAGTTAAGTGACATGCTGCACAGGATTTACAGAACTGAACTAGTTTTGCATACATATTAGGCCAATAAAAACCCTATCCCATGTCTTATTCTGGCCTAAATGCCCTCCCCATGTACTAGCATGTGCTAGCTCCATAACTATGGTTCTGAGAGGCCCTGGTACAACCAGCTGCTCCCTCTCATCCCCATGGCTGTACAAGATTTCTCCTTTTAGCTTAAACTTGGGGCCTGTCACCTTCCCATGCCCATCTTCAACCAACCCTGTGTAGAATGGTTTCAGGGACATATCTGCTCTTTGAGCTTTAGCTATGTCTGCGGGGATTGCCTTATTCAACTCACTGTCAAACTCAGGGTTTGGATCCGTTGCTACCAGTTTGTTGTTTGTCCTTGAGGGTTTAGGTTGGTTGAGGGGCAGTTCTATGGGCGTATGTGAAGCCCTCTGTGACATGCTTGCATGTAAAAAGGGCTATACAAATACATTTGATTTGATTTGTTACCCCTTAACTTCTCTCTTCTCTTCTGGCTCCTTGTCTTGCATCTATTTGCATCAGCAAAAGGTAACATGTCCCATGAACTATCCCTGTCCTGTATTTTCTTGGATGTATTTGCGTCAGCAAAAGGTATTATGTCCCATGAACTATCCCTGTCCTGTATTTTCTTCTGTGAGCGGGGACTGCTACGTTGCAACTCTGCTCCTGATCTACCAGTGTTGCTAACTCTGGAATATCCCTCCCCAAGACTACTGGTTCAGTCAAGACACTCACGTGATTGATTTCACCATTTATTCATACACATGACAAATGGTTTAACATTGGCGGAATGGATGTACATGGGGAAGCGCTCCCTGCCTTCACTGCAGCATGCATGACATGAGGCAGGGAGCAACAAGTTAAATCCCCAACGGGGAGAATAGATAAACCACATGGGGGAGAAGGGGACGGTGGTGGGTGGCAGCAGCGCAGAACACAAGGGTAATCGAGGACGTGTGTGCGTGCATGTGTGCGACTTTATAGCGCAGCCTATCAAGCTTACGCCTATGGGCTGAGAACACGGCGATGAGTGATATGGCGCGCGCTGCCCGAGTTCCATGCCTGAACTAGCTCCGCCCATTTCAGTCAAGACACTCACGTGATTGATTTAACTATTTATTCATACACATGACAAATGGTTTAACATTGGCGGAATGGATGTACATAGGGAAGCGCTCCCTGCCTTCACTGCAGCATGCATGACATGAGGCAGGGAGCAACAAGTTAAATCCCCAAAACACTGACACTCCGCCAGTCTATACTATGTGTAGAGTGGAGCGTCGCGCCTCCTGAGCCTCAGGAGGACCACATGACATCCCACTGTTACTAGCAACAAAACTAAGTGTGAGACAAATCAGCGGTGCATCCGCTGTTCCCAGGGCATCTAAGCGGACGTCCCCATCTAGACACTGGATTCTGACAGCGACGTAGCGCATCAGAGGTAGTCTGCGGATCACCAGGGCTGCATGGAGATCCGAAGACATACTACCATTGCAATGTATGAAGCCACCCAACCACAGGATACATGCGGACCACATTGGTCACCGGAGGTCTCAGACCCATTCAGCTTGAGCGCCCTACTCAGCTTGAGCGACCTGCTCAGCTTGAGCGAACTGCTCAGCTTGAGCGACCTGCTCGGCTTCTTCTCGGCTTCTTCTCGAGCTCCTGCTCGGTTTCCTGAGCGCCTGCTCAGCTTGAGCACCTTCTGGAGCGCCTGCTCGGCTTCCTGAGCGCCTGCTCAGCTTGAGCACCTTCTGGAGCTCCTGCTCGGTTTCCTGAGCGCCTGCTCAGCTTGAGCACCTTCTGGAGCGCCTGCTTGGCTTCCTGAGCGCCTGCTCGGCTTCCTGAGCGCCTGCTCAGCTTGGAGGCCTGCTCAGCTTGAGCGCCTTCTCGAGCACCTGCTAAGGTTCCTGAGCGCCTGCTCAGCTTCCTGAGTGCCTGCTCAGCTTCCTGAGCGCCTGCTCAGTTTCCTGAGCGCCTGCTCAGCTTGAGCACCTTCTCGAGCGCCTGCTCAGCTTCCTGAGCGCCTGCTCAGCTTGGAGGCTTGCTCAGCTTGAGCGCCTTCTCGAGCGCCTGCTCGGTTTCCTGAGCGCCTGCTCAGCTTGAGCACCTTCTCGAGCGCCTGCTCGGCTTCCTGAGCGCCTGCTCGGCTTCCTGAGCGCCTGCTCGGCTTCCTGAGCGCCTGCTCAGCATCTGGAGTGCCTGCTTGGCTTCCCCCGAGTGCCTGCTCGGCTTCTTCTTGAGCGCCTGCTCGGCTTCTTCTTGAGCGCCTGCTCGGCTTCTTCTTGAGCGCCTGCTCGGCTTCTTCGTGAGCGCCTTCTCGGCTTCTTCTTGAGCGCCTGCTCAGCTGCTTGTTCTAGAGTAGATAGTCGCAGAGCGTTATCCAATGCAAGCCTCTATTGTGTACCGGCTGCAAGCATCGCCCGACACGGTCCCGGTCTCTGTTCTCAAGCGCTCATGAGTTCTGCGCTTCCACGACGTCCAGCGTGGACGTGAACACCAGAAGCAGCCGCCCTGATCCGGAAGGCATACGCCGTATACGGCTCCGGGGACAGGCCATAGCACTCGCACAGAACTTAGTGGAGTTGCGTGAGCCACGATCTGGTTGTGGCCTTGCCGGCTGCGTCACTGGTAAACAGGGGCTCATCAGGTGTCACCCGGGGCGGTACAGCAGGTACTGGCGCATGAAGGAGAGGAGACAAAAGGTAGTTAGTGTGGACCATCACAGTGGGGGTACCTTTACACCGCAGAACCCGAGAAACACTATCGAGCAGGGTGTCGACTTAGCACGAAGCACCCCTGTCTCAGTGGTAGTTTGTGCAGTAAAGGTGGAGTTAGGAAGATGTTTGTCTGCTTTCAGCCCGCTGCTTCCGTGCACCGCTCATTACAAGACGGAGAGACGGGCTCCCCAGAAGGCTGCATGATGAAGGATCCGCACACCGAACGTACAACTGGACACCTGCCACCAATGCTTTGATGGACACGGTTGCAGCTTGCGGGACTCGAAACAAAGGGCACAGCACAGACATGTTTACAGGCAGAGGGCTCATAGAGAACGCATCAAGGTATGTATAAGAATATCGAAGCTAGGCAGGGGTTGACGGTATTCACTTGCCCTTTGACAAGGGCACAGATCGGGGAAGCGTCCCTGCAGGCTACCTGCAGCATGCAGATACTTATTGCAATCAGTATAGCTGGCTTCATGCAGACCGTCTCACAAGCTTCTCGGTTCATCATTATTGTTACTCATTTCTGACGCATGGATTACATCAGACACATGTTCAGCATTGTCAGTACACATGGTATATCTAAAGGTGTAACCGGACAAGGTATTCTTCTCTGCCTTGAGAAAACACAGCTCAATGCTCCAATTGAACATGTTCCTCTTAGGATGTCACAAGACAACATGCACATTATATGCTACAATATTAGGGGACCGCTACGGCCTGCATAAAGCATTCAAAACAGCATGTCATGGGACTTTATATGCGTCTCTAATAAGTAAGAGACATAACTAGTAGTATATGGAATTGCAGCAGGATTAGCATTGTGTATTCATTCCTTTACAGGACGCATCTTAAAAATGATTACTGCTATTAACCGCCAACGTTTGCCGTCTCCATTGTTAGGCTACTAAATGTCACTAGGACATGTACTCCAGTGCTTCCGCTGTATTCATAATACCGCTGCACGGATTTGAAGGACGTCATGAAACGAGCGAGTAAATTGGATCTGCTCCACGATTCTAACAATCAATTTAAACGGCGCGAATACAGCAAGCACTTCTGTTCGGCTCGGTCAAGCAGTGACAAACAGGGCGGCTTAGTATCAGTAACACTACTAATGGCTAGCAGCTACCTAGCGAACTCTGGTTGCTTCTTCAAATGCGGGCTTGTGCAGCAAATCAATAATGCCCCTATTGTAAACTGAGAAGCGTGCACATTACATTGTCCTTGCACGATATGTCCAACCCTACACCCCCGCGCGCGATCAAACCTGAACGTGATTCACGATGGTACCTGCAAATGTCGCTCCTCGGATAGGCCAGATATGCCGCGACTACTCGTGGTCGGCTCCTGAACGCGAGCCCCCTTTTGGACAGCACAACAGCAGCACGGGAAACGGAGCCGCCACCGGGCAGCATGCAGGGGAGCGGAAGGAACGCCTCGCCACTCGAGGAACAAACAGCTCCAAGTGGCCGAACCCCATGTTGTACACAGATAGTCCTTTGTTGGTCGACAAGGCCAAACGGGACTGCGCCTGACTCGGCACCCCAAATTCCACCGACCCCATCGGTGCAGGGCTTCTCGGATGGAGAATCATCGGGAAGCAGCTCGAAACCTTTGTTCAGATCCCCAGAACACGCACACGACGTCCGGGACCGAAGAGACAGACAGGGAAACGCGAACGACAGACAGGCCAACACAACACAGAGAGCGTTGAGCGACCAGCAATTGCAGCAGCGCAGAACACAAGGGTAATCGAGGACGTGTGTGCGTGCATGTGTGCGACTTTATAGCGCAGCCTATCAAGCTTACGCCTATGGGTTGAACACGGCGATGGGTGATATGGCGCGCGCTGCCCGAGTTCCATGCCTGAACTAGCTCCGCCCATGTATGGTAGCTTCTCTGCCACTGCCACTGTGATCAAATAAGAAACATTATCCACCTCCAGGTAAACCTCTGCAGTAGGGTCGGGCAGTGGTTCTCAATCCTGGTGCTCGGGACCCCCTGCCCTGCATGTTTTAGACATTTCCCTGCTCCAACACACCTGATTTAAATGAATGGGTCGTTATCAGGTCAGTGAGTAGCGGCACCAGATTAAGTGCCCACTCAGTGTCCGGGCACAGACTTGCTGTTACAATGCGCTCAAATGCCACTAGGAAATGCTCTATATCTTCATCCTGAGTGTACTGTTGCATTTTAGGGCCTCTACAATCCGTGAATTGCACTGGCGTCCTTCCCAGCCACTCTGGAGCCGCTGCCAATGAGCCTGGAGCTGCCCTTGCCCCATGGCTCCTCCCGACCGCTCCTCTCTCTTGCCGCACTTCCTCTTGGAGCATATTGAAGTGGTACACCATGCCTTTCCACAACTGCTCTTGGCGAGCTCGTTCCTGCTTGACCCGTTCCTCCTGTTTCTCCTGGATAGTCATTAAAGCCTTGCACATTTTCTGGAGTCCCTGAAGTGAGTTCTCCATGGTTGACTAGGCATCATCCTCATCTCCAGCGCTTTGCTGCTTCTTCCTCGGCATCTTTCAGTCTGACTGGAGCACGGCCGTTTCGGTCAGAGATGAAGAATGCACACAAGCACCGCAGGAGTTCCATAAACGAAATAGGCTTTATTGTACATAACAATTCCTCCCATAGGACATGCTCCTGCCAACCAGCCTCTCAACTGAGCTGTGCGGCACACCTTTATTCACCTGGGCGATACCATATGACGTGGGTCACAATCAATTAACAATCAATCAAACAATTAACATGCTCACCCGGTTTTCCCCCTTTAACACCATATTGACATTACATAATTCACACATACATTATGTCTTATCATGGACTGCCATAAAATCACTTCATACATTACTTTCTTTAAACAGTGCGCACCCCCGCCAAAACTGGTCAGTTTCCTGGATTCGGCCGAGAGGCACCGATTTACTTGGCAGACGCCTTGCATTCTGTCACACCTACATAAAAGACACATCAGCCCACACACAACTTCCTTGAATGCTTTTTCACTCTCTCCCAGCGCAGGTCATGCCAAAGCAGAAATGCTTGGTGGCCACATGACGTCCAAAGAATGCCTCCCAACATTGACCGTAACACCGCCTACAGTATTTCTAAAAAAAAATGGCTTGGTAACCGTAAATAGTGACAAGCCCTGAGGAGATCTCTTTCCAGGACCTTAGTCAATCCACTATCACGAACAGCCCATGGGAAACTGGGCTGAACGAAGTTCAGTCTTGTACTTGCTGTGAAATATTTTACAATTTATTGTTGTACACTGTACAGGTACAGTCCTGCACTTTTTGTGGTTCATGTTGTTTTGTAACTTGTATAACTGCATGCTCTTATGGGTCTTCCCTTTTGGCACTTGTTTAGTTTTTTCACAATGTATGCTTCATATTTTGGCTGCTTGTGTTACCGGCTCCAGACCTAGGGGATATCTGGAGCGGCAGCAAGTGACACACAGGCTGGACAGTACTGTGTATATTTGTTTAAACTGTGAAAACACGGAGACACACAAGAGTTATCTTCTTGCTCAGACCCACGCCAGTTTAATACTACGTACATAATAATCTTGCAATGCAATAGAAAACCAATATATCACATTATACATATTATCTTGAGAAAATGCAAACAATCAAATACACTTGAATATCTAATAGTATAGTACTGACACGTCACATATATGATACTTTGCATCTCTATATTTACATGTAGATACCTATACCCGCATATCAATACACACCCTCAAAAGTAAAACATATAAACATCCAAAGTATTTAACATCAATGCATTTCCACAAATGAAACAATGAATTAACAAAAACTAGTGTCTGTTCACCCACACAACCTTTAAGCGCTATTCACAGGCCCATTTCACATGCGTAGTCTCACGCATGCACAAGTTAACTTGCAGCGGCAAAATACATAAAAACGCAGGGCAGACACAACCTCAAACATGACAGTGCAGAAAAGCATCTGCTACTTATAACTCAATATTGTTGATCCGTTAAACATCATTTCAATACTGCATGTTACCAACATACATTCACTTAAGGTTAAACGTAATTTACCATTAGTATTGGAATGGCTTAGCTAGCATACTATTAGCCAGTCAATGGCGATTCTCAACAATGTTAAACAATCTGTTACTTATATCTACACAATTCACAACGCTACCAACACACTATTGAAGATCACATTGATATCATATTAATATTTGAATAGCCATAAACTGATTTGGAATATGGTTTTATTATACCTGTGAAAACACGGAGACACACAAGAGTTATCTTCATGCTCAGACCCACGCCAGTTTAATACTGCGTAGCAGATTCGGAGGAAGCTATGGTCTCCCGTGATTCACCGGAGCGCTTCAGCGCCATCTAACGACCGGGCGTGTACAAACACGCTATAATGGAAAATTAGAATAGTTTTATGAATAATAAAATAGAAGGGGGTGTCTGTTTAATGTAAACTAAATCTTAACCCGTTACACTTGCAATGTTTGGGACTACCTTGTTGTTATTATCAGTGACCTATGCTCTTTTGTAAAGCTCTCTCTTGGAAGTCGCTTTGGATAATAGCGTCTGCTAAATGCATAAATGTAAATGTAATATAAATTCAATGAAAGAGTATTGGCAGGGTCTGATAAATGTATTAGGGCCAATCTTCACCTTCAAATTATGAAAACATAAAAACAAGCAATAAAAAAATGGTGTCAGATCAGCATGCTATGGCCCCCACCATCTCAGATTATTCTGAATGTTTATGTACTTCGAGAATTTAAGCTAATTGATAACATCATCATACGATTTACATTTAAATGTTTAACCTAATGGGAGGCATAAAATCGTTACCTTTGGAATGTCCCTTGGCGAGTCATCACTGCTCACATCTGTTCTTGACCTAAGCTCATGATCCGTTTCAGGACAGGTCATTGTAGCATTCAAGCAGGGCTCAGGAACATTTGCTACAGGAGAGGAAAGCAAAACAAAAATACTGTCTTTATTACAGTGTTACTGATAATGACATTACATGGGCTTTTACATTATGTATGCAACAGCTCTTACCTTTATTTTCAATACTTTTTTGAAGACAAGCCACTTGTGTTTGTAGGCCTAGAATAATATGTTTTAGTTCTTCTAATTCGGACTGAATTCTCACTGCAGGATCTTTCTTCCACCCTTCCTGCTCTTTCGCATGGTTGTTGTCATCTTGGCTGTAAGTATCCTACAAAGTGACACTTGAGTAACATTTTACAATCTGCATTGACAATACATTGTCTCACCACACACACATTGTCTCACCACACACACCCCTCTAACTTATATCCAACTTACATATCTACACATATGGTTGAGTTTCTCTTAGTATTTTTGAAGAAAGGATTTGGCTCTTACATTGCTGGTCCTTGTCTTCTTTCTTTTAGCGTATACACTGGACACCTTAGAATTAAAAAAAAGTATCTGTTAATTGCTGTTATTACTATATGTGATATCGTTATGATCACCACCACCAATACCACCACCACCAACAGTGGTATTACAGACCTCATTGTCTTCAGCACTTTCACTGTCCGTGTACATTTTAGCATGTTTCTCACGCATTCCTCTGCCAAGTTCATTCTCAGGCTCATCCTCATCCTCCCTTACCTCTAATAATTCTAATTTATGCATCATTACTGACCTAGTTCCTGCAGTATGAGTGGCACACACAAAATAAAATCGTGTTACTTTTTGAAACAACATCCAACTACTTGTAGAGTAAAATTGCAGGCTAATTCATGTGTCTCAACTCAACTCATTAAGTCCAAAACATTTGTATAACATATAGTTATAATTGTAATGTCAATTTTTGTGCATCTTATAACACAAGTATGAGTTGGGCCATCTGTTTGACAGCAGGACATGAGTGTGCTGTATATGAATTATCTAGACTCACCTATGTTCAAAATCTTTGCTCGACTACTCTCTTGTTCATATGACACATCGCAGATGTTTGCGATGGTGCAGTGCCCATTGGTGATTTTGTTCACAGGGAGCACATCCCAGGTGGGGGGGATCCTCTATCCACTGTATGAGCATGTACTTCATATTGTCTAAGGGAGAAACCTCGCAGACAAACGAGACAATAAGAAAGTTGCCTTAGAAAAGAGAATAGTACGGTGGCCCTGAAGTGCAAAACACAACGGCAAATAGCAAAACACAACGGCAAATAGCAAAAAACAACGGCGAATAGTAAAACACAACGGCAAATGGGCAAACACAACGGCGAATAGGAAAACACAACGGCGAATAGGAAAACACAACGGCGAATAGGAAAACACAACAGCAAATAGGAAAACACAACGAGAATTAGGAAAACACAACAACATTAACTTCTGACGGAAAAGGTAGGGCCTATCTAGAAGAAGACGGACCCTCCTGATTGGACAGATGGACTGTCTGTCTTTTAACAGGAAGTAGAACGCCTATTTTGAAAACATGAATCCCTCGAAGATACTTTTGCTATTTTTAAGAATGATTTTGATGCAAAGCATAGGCTATATACCACGTGATAGTTAATATGTTGTCAACTAATCACAACATCAGGATGAGTGTAAGCACTTGAAGTCACGTTTGTCAAATTAGTTCTAGTTATCGGTGTTTGTTAGCATAGAAAGTTAGTCTTCTCTTTTTAGCGTTGTTAGTGATTAGAGCTAGCAACAATGAATTGCAGATCAAGGGTTCCTATTGTCTAGCTAGCTCTCAACGCTCGGCAGAAAAATGTCAGGTCCACGCACTAAAAACAATGACCCTCTCACTGGACATTGTATAATAATGTATAACATGCATTGTATAACACTTAAGAATGCTTGGCTGGACTTCATCACAATGACTCTTATTGAGTGACTTGTTGCTCTTTTAGGTTAGATATAACGAAGTTAAGTCTTGTACTCGCTGTGAAATATTTTACTGTTGATTGTTCTTCTACAGGTACAGTCCTGCACTTTTGTGGTTCATGTTGTTTAATTTGTAACTTGTATAACTGTGTGCTCTTATGGCTCTTCCCTTTGGCACTTGTTTAGCTTTTCACAATGTATGCTTCATGTTTTGGCTACTTGCAATGTTTGCAACATGTTTGCAACTTGCAACATTTAATTTTCCTATTCGCCGTTGTGTTTTCCTATTTGCCGTTGTGTTTTCCTACTCGCCGTTGTGTTTTACTATTTGCCGTTGTGTTTTTACTTGCTGTGGTGTTTTGCTATTTGCCATTGTGTTTTGCACTTTAGGGCCACCGTAGAATAGTGACAGATGATAGCACAGCACAACATAGGATACTATTAGAAAAAATCATATTGAAAGATATTTAAAAGGCTATTTAAATGTAACTGTTGGTACATCCTTTGGGTGTAAAAGTATCATGTTATGTAGGCCTACAAGCGCATCAACTCGTGCCATTGACATCAAAGCATGCCATTGACATCAAAGCGGTGGTTGTTCTAATTTCGTTACTTTCCTCAAATAGGCTAACTAGTGCTGGGTCTACTCGTACCTGATGAAAGTTAACATTATGTTTAATCAACTGGTAAAAACAGATCTACTGGTAAGAAATATTAGGCTAACTAAAACATAACTAGGTTAGGTGGCTACTATTGTGTTACATTTTGTTAACGACAATGTGTTACAATTTGGCTAACTCTAGTGTCCAAAACACTTGAACAAGCCTACTAGTACTGTACACTGCCAAAAGCAAAAATACTGAGAAAAATGTAGGGCTATTTATTATTAAGTAGGCCTATTGTAAAAAGAAAATAGCCTAATTATACAATCTTACCTTCGATGCCGCTTCTTCGTCTTCACAATGTTACCAACTGCCGACCGCTAACGTTGAAAGTTGTTTGTTTTTATTTACATTTATGCATTTAGCAGACGCTTTTATCCAAGGCGACTTCCAAGAGAGAGCTTTACAAAAGAGCATAGGTCACTGATCATAACAACGAGGTAGTCCCAAACATTGCAAGCAGCCAAAACATGAAGCATACATTGTGGAAAACTAAACAAGTGCCAAAAGGGAAGACCCATAAGAGCATGCAGTTATACAAGTTTACAAATTAAAACAACATGAACCACAAAAAGTGCAAATTAAAACAACATGAACCACAAAAAGTGCAGGACTGTACCTGTGGAAAAACAATCAATAGTAAAAATATTTCACAGCGAGTACAAGACTTAACTTCGTTATAACTAACCTACAAGAGCAACAAGTCACTTATGTAGCAATCGCGTGCATTGACAGATGAATGGAACACTACCGTCTCGAGCTTGAAGGTTCACATTCACAGGTAGGCTGCTAATACTAATGATGATAATATGTAATGATAATTGGATATCATTTACATGTTATTGGGATAACAGAATTACTTCCAGTAATATTTTATTTACATACATACAAAGACTATATGGTGTATATTTTAACCTTTTTGTCTATCTTTTAGTGCACACAAATAGAACCAGAATTGAAAAGACATGGACGCTAAGATGGGTACATGCCCTAAAGGCTCTTACAAAAGGTATATTAATCCTCCATGAGTTTTGTCCACTTCTGCCTGACATAAGCTTGATAATATTCTCACATTTATAACACATAAATCTAACAACTTCATGTATTTTCCTTTGTCCACAGGTTTTTGGATCTTGATTGTAAATATCCCCTATCAAAGACTAGTCGGTGGCGTAAACAGTCAGAAGATGTTCTACCTGGTGACTGTCCAGACAATCAAGAATCATCAAGGGACAATATTGATGAGCAATTTCAGAACTCTGATGTGGAAAATGACATTGAGGGAATGGCCATTAGACATGAACCGTTTATTAGAGAGGAGGTCACTGGAAGCCATAGTAACAGTGAAATGGTAGTAAATGAATGTGATGAAAATGGCTTTCCTAATTTAGAATTTGAGTGTTTTGGGGCACCTTTTTACCCTGGGTCAGAGATAACTGTAGCACAGTGCATAGTACTAATCTTATCCCATTCCCTTAGGCACAGTTTAACAGCATGTGCTAAGGAAGACTATTAACACTCTTGAGTGCTATTTTGCCAGCTAACAACTTGTTGCCACAATCTCTCCACCTTTTCCGGAAAATGTTTAGAAATCTATCTGACTCAGTCAACATACACTTTTTTTGTAAAAAACAGTGTCCTGAGTGTTATGAGGAGTGTAAGGAAAAAGGAAATTTAAAGGTAAGTCTTTCACTGGCAGACCAGATAGGGACATTTTAGGATAGGGAAATCCCGCAATGTCCATCAACCTCAAGCAGTTTGTAGACAACATAGATAACATAAATGCACATGGGGTGAAATGGGTGCATTCAAAAACAAAAACAACAAAGGTTTCAAAAGTCTTCCCCATACTTTGCACATGTGATGCAGTGGCCCGATGTATGGTTCAAGGAATACAGCAATTCAATGGTGCATATGGCTGTGGGCACTGCCTAAATGAAGGAAAGGTAGTGGCTATGGGAAAGGGGTACACAAGAGTATATCCACCTAATGAGGCAGATAGAAGAACCCACGACCAGTTGTAGAATGTGGGGAGAGGGCCATCGAGGATGGGGTTACCCATGTCTTTGGAGTGAAAACTGTGTCGCCATTGATCCTTTTAAATCCCTCCACCCGTTTTGACATGGTGAACAGTTTTCCTGTTGATTATATGCATTGTGTTCTATTAGGAGTGACAAAGCAGCTCTTGGACCAGTGGTTCAACAGTAAGCACTATAAGAGTCATTGGTATATAGGTACATCCAAAGATCAGGTGGATCAGAGGTTGCTGTCCATAAAACCCCCCTCAGATGTGCCAAGAGTGCCAAGAACTGTGAAAGTTGCTCAGAGATGGAAAGCTCAGAGTGCCATAGTTGGTTGCTCTTTTACAGTGGGCCTGTGCTGAATAAGACCTTACCAACCAGGTTCTTAAAGCATTGGTTGCTGTTAGAGGCAGCTATTTTAGTTTTTCTGAAAGAGCCCATTTCTCAATGTGACTTAGCAGATGCAACATCAAAGATCACACAGTTTGTATATGTGATACCTGCAACTTATGGCTTATGCCACATGTCTTTCAACATTCACCGACTGATCCATTTGCCTTTCTCTGTTAGGATGCATGGGCCTCTTTGGAGTACATCTGCATTTTCTTTTGAAGGACACAATAGTAAACTGACAAGTTTATGCCATGGGACTAATTATATACCGACACAAATTGCACGCCAGTTTAGCACACTCCAGTTACTACCTATGTTTTTGAAGCTGTCGCAAACAACATGTAGAGGTAACAGCTCACATAGAGTTGACAAGCTAGTTAATGACTGGATTGGTGGCTATCCCCTGATAGCAAAGGCAAAAGAGCTGGATGGTATTGTGTTGCTAGGGTGTCCTCACCAGAAAACACTTGGGCCAGATGAAAGAGCTATTCTGTTTCCTCTTTGTAATGTATTTGAAGATGACAATGTTACTGCTGAGCTCTATGAGAGAGCAATCGTGAAAGGAAAAGTGAACACTACTGAAAACTACGGGAAAGGGCACAAGCACAACAGCTATACTGTGGAGCTGAGAAATGGTTGTATTGGAATGATAAAATCGATTGTTAGTATCACACAAGAAGACACAAACAATACATTGGTTCAAGTTCAGCTCTTACACACAGCTCTTACACACAGAAGTTGCAAATTTAGCTGCTGAGGCATCAGTTTCACATCTGAAGATTGCAGTGCCAACTGCCACAAAAATAGATGTAAAACCCAGTGATGCTGTACGTAAGGTTGTTTTCATAGGACAATGTAACAAAAAGATGTGCTATGTGTCATTGCAACCAAATAGCATAGAGCTAGACTAAGAGAAACATGATGAAGGTCAATGTTATCTGATTTTGATACAGTTCTTAAACATTCAAACATTTGTAAAATATGTAAATAGTAGAGTGTTTAGTATTTTTTTACCATTACCATAATCTTAATAATATTTGGCAGGCCTTCACTCGTATTGCTTTATTGGTGTATTATAAAATTGCAAAGAGTAATATGTCATATTGTAATTTGCAGATGGGATGATGGTTGTACATAAGGCTATAGAGCTACTGTGTTTGTGTGTTGTAGGTTACCTGTTATACAGTAGCTCCGCCCGTTAGTGACGCGAGTGCAGTGCGACTCGTTAGCAGCGTGACTAGCATCGAGGAGAGAGTTACGCTGCTAGTTAGAGTTTAATGTTGTGCATGAGCCAAGCGGTGTGCGTCAATGAACGAATTGTAAGTATCTGTATGTGTGTTCATCGATGTATGCTGCTTTTTGTTAGTATGATTGTTATTACCGAGTTTCGTTATAACTCGTGAAGAGCGCCAGTTTTGAATGTTGTAACGGACGCGCTGGTTCAGAAGCTATTGATGTTACGTTGTTACTGAAGTGCGCGAGTCGACAGTTTAGACTAGGAGCTCTGAAGGCAGTAGGCTCTGATGTTTATTTGGTCTCTTTAACAAGATGATTTGTGTATTATTCCTTTGTGTATGATATACATTAGTAATTCTATTTCTCTTATTTCTTGTATACCACACCTTACTTTCACTACTCATTAAACATCCATAAGTCCGATCGTTTTTGGATCCATTTGTGTTCTAACCGACACCCAAGGGCGAACACACTCCGACAACAACTCTAAGGCTTACAGTCCCCTTAGCTCTTCCTAACAATGGTTAAAAAAAGTTAACTAACAATTCAAGTTTTGTTTGACAAGTAGGGGTGGAACGGTACATGTATTCGTACCGAACCGTACGGTACGGGCGTCACGGTTTGGCTCGTGAAATTACACGGAGAATACACGGTATAAAAATTAATAAAACTTGCGTGCAAATTAATTAATGTAATGCCGAACTACTGTAAGATATTCGTGTTCTTTACGGTCTGTAGCCCCGCGTTAGCTCTGAAACTGATTTGGCGCCGCCACCTGTGTAGCCGAGCTGTGCCCCTGAGTGAGAGATAGAGATAGCTAGCAGCAGCAGCATCACTAAAGACGTAGCCTATGCAACACTAGTGCTAAATATAAATGTTCGTAGTGTAAGTATAGCGAAAAATAGCCTAAACTTTCCTAGACTTTTAGCTGCGTTACTAATGCTGAGGGCTTGCTGATATTGCTGTCTTACTAGAACGTGCATTTAGTCTAGCAGACGCTTTTATCCAGAGCGTAGTATCTATGAGTTGTTGCTAATGTGTGCTGACGTTGTACACACCCAATAAATTCCAAATTTCCAGGCCACTCTAGTTTCTACTCTGTCACGATCTTCTGTAGCTTCTCAGCAAGGTGAGTGCATGTGTGCTGCTCATACAGGGGCCGTGTCCAGGGCCGGCCCAAGCCTTTATGGGCCTTAAGCAGAATTGATTTGGGGGCCCCCCTGTGACGCAAATATTATTGATTATTCTTAGTAATGCTTTATTATTCGCACACTATTAATCTAATGCACTAACTAGCAATTTTATTAGTTGTGTTCCTTACATCATACCAATACGATAATTATACGGTTTTTAATTTTAACAGAAGCAAACCCACAAGATTGGTCAGGTGTTGATTTGAACTTTAAGTATTCAAAGTCTTAAGGCCGTTATATGCTACTCCGTACTTCACGATTACGGACACATGGGAAGGGCCTACGCATAGTTGGAACGCCCTGAAACGCCCTCTCCGTCGTCTGCGGGGCCTACGGAGACCTCTCCCGTGCACCGTTGAAATTCCTGTCGATCCGTCATGCCGTGCTATATGCGACGGATACCCCTTGGCCGTGATTGGTCCGCTACGACATCATTTCCGACTTCGACAGAAAGGCGTTTTCTCCAAGGTCGTCTTTTTGAAAGACGTCTGTGATGAGAACTTCTTGGAGAGAAATTTTATTGTGAGCTAGTTTATGCTCTACTCTAGCGAATTCAGAAACGTGAGTTTGTTGT
Organism: Hypomesus transpacificus; assembly: GCF_021917145.1. Taxonomy (NCBI): domain Eukaryota; kingdom Metazoa; phylum Chordata; class Actinopteri; order Osmeriformes; family Osmeridae; genus Hypomesus; species Hypomesus transpacificus. Next base: position 784,319 of record NW_025814042.1, read on the forward strand.
CTGTGCACTTACTGCCACAGTTTAGTGACCTAGAGTAGTACATTGTAGTTTTGACTGTACATACAGTTTGTATGGATATTTTTGTTTCCAATTTTATCAGTCTTTTTGTTTATCATTTTTCACATTGGATTATACACTTGATGGAGAAATGAATTCACAAAACCAGGGCCTTGTCTATATCGCAGGGTGTCAAACTCATTTTCACCGAGGGCCACATCAGCATTATGGTTGCCGTCAAAGGGCCAGTTGTAACTACGATGTAACGTCAGTAACGATGTAAAAACATGGTGTTTTTGTTGTAGCTTTTGTGAACATAGGGCCTATTATGCTGCAATTTAAGTCCGCCTTCTAATTCTTGGACAATCTGCTGTTTTTCTTGGAGGATACATTATTTTATTTTTATGCTTTTTTTTCTTCAAAATTTGCTAATTTTTCTCAGTGTTTGGTGACAAAATGGAAGCGCGCATAGCGCAAGAGCAAAACTTTTTTTGCCCTTCATCTGAACGCAGAATAGCTTTTTGAGCTTCATGTAAAATAAACATTGTTGTTTTCCAATTGGTAAAACGTTGTCTAATGAAGGTGATGTCTTCATCATTTCTGGCTCCAAATTGTCGATAAGGGAAGCAGGAACATGCTAGCTTGGCTGAGTACTCTAACCAAGTTCGAGAGCGATACCAACTTGGGTTGAATGCCCGAGGACCTTGGCTGAAAATGCACATGGGGTACGTTCGCAGAACCGGCTGCATTGGAGTGCTGTCATTCAAACCATGCTCGCCTTCACCCAGTTAAACTTTGTGTTTAACACTGATGTGCATACACTGCTTTCTAGAGGCGGGATGTCGTCACTTTGCCGTAACACAATCGAAATGCATGGTGAGAGATGTCGTTTATGGTCAATGCACGCTGTAAAGCAGCGTAGACTTATTTCAATAGCCCATAACTTCCGCGGGCCAAATGTGGCCCACCACGTCATTTTATGTGGCTTGAGTTTGTCTTTAATATAATATTATGTGACTGCACCTGCTGCACTCATCGTCTGACTAGTGACAGCTGGTAAGAGTATCACACGTGTGATGAGAGGTGGGAGATAAACAACGACGATTTCTAACTTACAAAGACGCAACAAAGCAACGTGTTTTTCGACAAAAAAACGCTTTTCCACCTACTGTTCTGGCGGTGAATTGTTTTCAGCACCCCCAGCCTTCGGAGAACCATAAAGGCAACAGAAATGCAAATTAATCCGTCCTATCCGGCGGCCCGCACATCCGTAACGGAGTCTGAGTACCATACTGGCACCTTTACAGTACTAAGTGGTGTACTTGATGCGTGTACTGAATAAACTAGACAATGCATCTATTGTACACAAGTTAACCACTGTAATAGTTCATGGATTAAACAAGCAAAAACTGAAAAAGTGCAAAACATTCAAATCCAAATAACTTAAAGATTTCTTATTTTTTACAAAACTGACTATATTAAATTAAATACTTACAAAATGACAAAAAATAAACAGATAATGCTTCGAGAGTAAAATATAAAGCTGAATAACAATCAACTAAAAATGAAATACAACATAAACTATATCTTCTTATATAAAAGAAATGCAAATGTAAAAAACATTAAATAAATTTAACAGATACTTATAATAATGACATACATTGTGCACAATAATGATTCAAGAATAAAACTATGTCCAGATGTGCAAAAGGTTAGGAAAACTATAACTCACTCAAAATTTTTCTTTTTCCTTAGAATTTGTGTTTCCTGGCTTTTCTGGAGGCAAAGTCATTTATGACATCACTAAAAGATATCTGATGGCCAATTTTATTATTGATACTAATCAGTGCTAGGCCACTTAGTCTTTCTTGAGCCATGGAAGATCTCAAGTAATTCTTGATCAATTTCAGTTTATAAAAGCTTCGCTCTGCAGACGCAACAGTCACAGGGAGAGTGCAGGCTATCCGGAGAGATACCCAAAGATTTGGGTACAACTCACAGATCTCATTTTGAGAGAGGTAAGTGAGAAGCTCAAATGTGGTCATCTTTGCTTGGGGGAGTTCTGGAAGGCTCTCCATCTCTGTAGCAAGAGCACTCCCATCAACATCAGCCTCTTCTCCAGAGTTCAGTTTGTCTTGAAGAAGCTTACACTGAACACTTTGTGTCTGTGCATCAAGCTGGCTAAAACTGAGAAGCACTCCGAAGTTGTCTCTAACTTCCCCTAAAGACAGAAAGCGGTCCTCCAAAGACTGGATGCCACAGTCTACTACAGCATTAAAAAATGATACTTCCATTCTCTTCATTGCATCAGTTTGTGGCTCATCAGCTGCCTCATAGGCAAAGTGCCTTTTTGTGGACCGCAGCCTTTTCTCCTTCAGCACGGCCTCAGTGCCCATTTCTTCACAGATCTCTTTTGGAGAGACCTGTGCATCCTTAAAACCAGTTACCCTGTAACTGACTAAATTTTCTTTATTTTTCTTAATGAGGGCTACTGCGACATCTGAATGCATGTTGGCTGATTGAAGGCGCTTGCTTGTGGTGTTAATTCTGGAGAGTATGTCATACCAGACCACACAGCAAACTTGAAATCTAAATGATCCGATTTCTTCAGCAAGAGAGTGAGCTTTCACTACAGTCATTAGCCTGTTCCCTGACTTCTAACAGAGCTTCTCTGACCTTGCCTGCTTGGTATCTTAGGGGTTCAATACTGCTAACCCGGCTCTCCCATCTTGTTTCACTCCAGGACTTGAGTGTGATGTCCACATGCTTCTGCAAGATAGCCCACCTTTGAGGAGAACCTGAGAAGAGTCTGTAAAGTTTTTCCACATTTCCACAAAAACAAGTGGCATCCATGGATGCTTTAGCAGCATCTGAAACCATTAAATTTAAGGTGTGTGCTCCACAAGGCACATAAAAGGCATGTGGATTTTTAGCTAACAGCCTAGCCTGCACACCTTTATTTTTGCCCTTCATGTTTGCACCATTATCATAAGATTGTCCGCTACAGTCCTTGAAAGGGATGTTCAATTCTTCAAGCCTGTTGAGAATGAGTTTGGACAAGCGTAGACCAGTAGATTCAGGAGCTATGAGAAATCCCAAGAAGTGTTCCATTATTTCTGGTGTTTTGCCAAGACTAACAGTGCGCACGACAACGGACATCTGTTCTTGGTGACCAACATCTGGGGTGCAATCCAATATTATGGCATAATATTTTGAATCTTTGATTTATGCCACCATTGTGTCCAGTATTTTGTCACTGACACAGCTTATCAACTCATTTTGGATTGTTTTCCCCAAGTATGTGATATGCTGTGCTCCACTGTCGATTCGTCTCAAATGATCTTTCAAAACAGGATCAAATTTAGCTATCAGTTCCACTTCTTTTAGAAAGTTCCCATTGTTGTCTTGATGTAATGTATCAACAGATCCCCTAAGTGCCAGATTCCTTTCTGCCAAGGACTGAATAATACTGATTAGGCGTGTGAGAACATCTCTCCAGCGATTCTTTTCTGCCTCCATGAGGGCCATTTCTGTCTCATCAATAGTTTTCCCTTTTGAAAGAAGGAGTGCAAAATCCTTCCATTTCACCATGTTTTTGCAATGTTCAGGGATATTTTCATGCTGTTTCAGAAGTGCACCTATGTTGACCCAATCCTGTTGTCCCTCCGTTGCCAGTTTTGTGGACTTTCTCGAGAACAATTTGCAGCAGAAGCAGTACACAGCATCACTTCTTTTTGAATAAGTGAGCCAGCTTCGCTTGATTTTTTTCCCATTAATTAATTGTCTGTAGGTGTAGTGGTAGTGGAAGCTTCGGCCATCAGGTTTTTTAGGGAATGAGAAGTTTTCCTTTATAGGCAGTGGCCCCCTGCTTACCAGATCAGTCCTTTCTGAATCGGACAGGATAGATGACCACTCAGCTGGGTCAACTGGATGAGCTGCTGATCCATGGTGTAGGCTGGAAGTTGCTAAGGGAGTAGATGTGACATCGATCCCAATGACCACAGAAGTAGAAGGACCTGTAAGGAAATAACATTAATAACTAGAGAGCACACAATTTCTGGGGAAATTGTGAGGGTGTGCTTGCAGCTGCCCCAGCTGCCCATAGTCTCCTGGTGTTTAAATATTTCAAAAAGCATTTAAATGTATGACTGCAGTTCTGACCATTGTGTTCCCTTGATAATAATTTTGTAAAAATTACATGTATCACTCAGATGGAGGAGAGGTAATGCTGGTAAGGAGGAGGCCAAATGTAGCTCATGAAGATGCAGCGCTAGGTAACTTATTAAATTGTAATCAGATATAAACAACTTGTTGGTTGCCCAACAAGAGGAAGACACAGCATCTGCTTCTTCAACTCCTTAATCCTCTCGAGGCAACTGTTGCACCTGGTTATGAGGTTGTAGGCTATGGGACATCTAATATTGCATTTGTCTAATTATGTGTAGGACCGTATTTCTCAAGTGGTAGGACGTTTTGATTAATAAGAGCATCTAAATGTAGCCTATCAACGTCAATATATTAATGTTTTCTGTTATTTTAAAGCAAGCTCAGAGACGTATGAATGTAGAGTTGCTCGCTATATGGAGTAGCCTACCGTATAGCCTACACCGTGAGCTGACCTCGCAATGCCTAGCCTACGTGACGCCGCTTTTTATGACACACTTCAAAGGTGTAAAGATGGTACCATTTAACCCTGTAAGACCCCATGGTTGTAAAATTACAACGGCACTTTGAACGGTCTAATTGCTCTTTTTTTTACATTATGGGTGGCTCTTAAAAGAGCCGTAGTTGTGTGTGCTGTGGCTAGCACAGGAGTCGTCGGAGACCGTCTTGGATGGTTCCTTAAGAACACATTGTTTCCAACGTGATCAAGGTGGACACCGTCGGGTCGGTACATCCCCACGAAACCGTGTCGTATTTGGGGGTGTTGAATGCTCCCCATCCCACGGTCGGCCAGGAAGCTAGACACCGCTGCGTTGACTCGACGTCTTGCCCTGTCGATACCAGAAGCGCTGGTGCTCCTCTGATACCTCCAGATGCAGCGTTCCAGGATATCCGAAAACACCAGCAGAGTGTTTGGGAACATCTCCATGATGGCCCCCAGGTCTCGCTTCATCCGCCTCGTCAGGTCCAGCCCGGTCACTTGGCTGAGGTCGTTTCCCCCGACGTGGAGCACCATTATGTCCGGGCTGGGAAGCATGCCACGCTTCTCACGGAGCTTAGGCACAAGGTCTGCCCACCTCATGCCCCTCACCCCTACCCATTCAATATGGCACTCCAGTGCAAGGTCGGGGTACAGTCCGACCTCCTCCGCGTGCCGCGCAAGCCAGTAGATCAACGAGCTGCCAACAATCCAGACGTGGGGACGACTGGTTTTCCATGGTGTGATATGATCCAACATCCAACATCTGCCTATTATATACTAGCTGGCTTCCCGCTTCTTCTTTTTCAAACGATACAAGGCTAACATCTGCCTGTTTATTTGCTCCCTGTGTATGTGTTGTTTTTATTCACAATATTCCCATTGGTTGGCCTTGAAGACAAATAGCTCTCTATTATTTCTGAGACACTTGCGTCCTATTTTGTAATTTTACTGCCCTGAATGGCATCATTTGAGTAATGATGGCAAGCGCAGGCTTATTGATTAGACTACTTAAAAAACTTTATGTTTCATGATGCAAGATAGAGGAGTCTAGTTAGAAAAGGATTTAGGAGTTGTATTATTACATTAGCCTATTGTATTGATAATTTTCAGAGTAACCTCAAACCTTTCTTTTGTTTCTTTGACCTTACATTTTCTTTGAGGGCTTATGGTCTCGGTTTAACATCAATATTTATAGCGACATCATTATTTATAGCGAAGAAGCCTACCGGACACTGTTAGCTCTCAACGTAGACAAAGAATGCTCCTGCAACAAAGTTGTTACTTAACTTCATTGCCACAGCCTCAACTTTGTCAATGTCAAAACTTTGTCTGTTCATGAAAATACTTCATTTCAGCCTAAACCGCTAGCTAGGATATACATTTCACTGGGTCTTGCAGCGCTGCTTGATTGAATTAGTCGGTTTTGTAGAGATCTTGGGACGAAGACACTTTTTTGGTGTTTTACTGATGCAGAATTCGGTCAAATAAAATCGATAGACGTAGCCTAATGAGTGGGACATAACGTGAAGTAGGCCTAACATTGCGTTTAATTTTATTTGAGTTTTAATAACTTGTCCAGTGCAGTTGGGCAAGTAGCACTAGCCTAAATTTGTCTTCCAGACTTCGAAAATCCACTCTTCCCGGAGAAGGCTTAGCTACATGGCTAGACTGTTGCTACAGATCAGAATCCTTCATATCTTGGACACCCAAAATCAGCGAATCTTGCAGCCAAATCAAGTAGCCTATATATATAGATAGGCCTTATATGGCTACAAACTTCTGCTGGGCGTCTAGTATATGGTCTAGCTGGCTATTTGTTATTAAGACAACTCTTTAATGTGACACATTAGGCTACTTACATGCAGGTTTTAAATTGGCTAAATATACCAGTGTAAAAAATGACCTAATCATCATTGTAAGTTTTTCCCTTCTCGTGATATTCTCAGGCATTAGTAGCCTACTCATTGCATTGATTCATAAGCTTCTTTTAATAAACGTTACTGTACCAGCAGTAGTATAGCTATCTCAGATGGAATCGCGATTCAAATAGTACCATCTGCTAACTGAAAATATGCCCCCCAAAACGTAAATAAGCTTGACATTTATTTAGGGGTAAATCCCTCATTCATAAAAATGTCAGTGGTAGCGATCATTGTCAGTAACAAGGCAGAATGCGATAAGCCCTGTGTGGAGAAGCTGCCCCGGTAGATTGTACTACATACTAGACTGTTCGTCTTGGTACTGTAGCGATTGCGTTGGTTGAATTCGATTTAACGTTACATCCGTTGTACGGTCTAAGCTGAATGAATTATTTTCATGAACCGATTGACAAAGTTTAGGTTGTGGCAATGGATGTGCCGCTGTTTGAATTCCTACTGTAAACAGCTGTGGAGATGTTTTTGTTAGCTAGCGTTAGTAGACTAGGCTACAGCGTTGCAGCGTCGTAAGCAGTAGCAAACCGTGACTCTTAAACTTTGGCCCTCTGACCCCGATTACTCGTCAGAAAAAAACACGATACAGCGCGCACACAGCAGCCTATGTCCTACTGCGCACACAGCATACAGGCCTACATTAAATTGGCTGGTCATTACGCACTATTTGAGCCTGCCGTTGCGGCACTATTTACGGTAATGACGTTGCGTTGGTACATTTAGCCTACAGATTGACCGGTCATTCGGCACAACACTATAACATCTAGGCAAGGCCTACAAAACAGTGGCACCTGCAGCTTGAATAAAATCAGTTGGCACGGCGACCAAAACGTTTTTAAATAACATACATAGCCTACCTTTGATGATCTTTACTTGAAAACGAAGTCCATCCTTCTGTCCTTCTGGATGAATTTGTTGATGGCTGGGTCATGCAACTGATCCTTTGCTTTTAAGTTCATCAGTAATTCCTTCTCGATGGAAATTAAGGCCAAGTCTGACAGTCGGGCCTGCCCAGTCATGTTTCTTGAGTAGGTTTTTATGCGCTTCAGCGCTGAGATTGACCTCTCCACTGAGGCAGTGGACACAGGGATAGTCAGGATGAGGCACGTGAGAGTGAATACTTGTACCATGCTTTCTTTCAGTTCTGTTTTGATTAGAAAATGATGAATGTCAGCTGAGCTCTTACCCGCAAAGTCAGACATGCCTTACATGACGGTGAGTTCGGTGCAGAGTCGGGGCTGGTCGAAATAGGCACCATAGCTATCCATCAAATTTGATATGGCATCGTTGGGAAAACGGGCACTGTAATGCCCGAACTGTTGTGGATCCAGGAGGGCCAGGAACGCAAGCTTTTTGTGGTCACTAAAGCGGTTGGCAATCTGGGTTAGAAGGCTGTCAATGACACTGCGGTAGAGCTCCCTGTACCGTGCACAAACGTCTCCGTGATCCCCACGGCCGCGCAAAGGGCCGACCAAAGCATGTGTTTCTTCATAGACCCTGTCAAACTTGTGTTTCTCATTTTCAATTTTTCTTTGTAGCTCATCCACTTTGGCCAGGCAGAATTGCATATCGAGACCCTTTTTTTGGAGAATTCCAAAGACAACATCCGAGTACGAGAAGATGGCATGGAAGGTTTTTTAACCAAAAACAGAAATCGAAGCTGGCAAGGAGTGTGATGTATCCATCGGCGCGATGGATAGTGTCATCATCAAACTCTGTGTGGTGGTCTACGATGTGCTCAAGATCAGATGATAAGATGGGTTAGCCATGTATCTCTCACCTAAGAGAGATACATGGCTTTTATGTCAACAATTTAGAATTCCAATAAACACTGATATTACCTTTTCTTACAGCTAATATTAATACTATCAGTTCTTCAGCCTAGGGCCTAGGCTACATGTTTTTATAAGACTATTCAATTTCTCAATTAAAATGTGTATTATTATCATTATTATCATTGTCATTATTATTACTAGGCTAGGCTATCCTACCTCTCTCAGTTCCCTGGTCTTCTCGGCCACTGTGCACACCAAACGTGAATTAAAGCACCAGCGAGTAGGGGCTACTCGTGGGAGCCTACGCTGGCAAATGTCATCCAACAACTTGGTGCGCTTTGCTGAGCGGGAGAAAAAGGAAGCCAACCCGGAGAGTTGTGAAAAGAAGACCTTGCACTCTCTTATCTTGGAGGCTCCCTGTGCCATCACAAGATTGAGAACGTGGGCATAACAGTGAATGAAGAGGGCCTGTGGAATGGTTTCCTTCACTTTTGCTTGCACCCCGTTCAAACCAGAAGCCATAACGGCCGCTCCATCATAGCACTGAGCGACCACTTTGTCAACACAGCCACAAACCCGCAAGAACTCCAGCAGCCGTGTTGCTATGGCCTCTGCTCGCTTGTCCTCTGTCACATCTTCATACTTAAAAAAACGTTCTTTCACTCCATCTTCAGTGACATAGCAAAGCACATATGACATCTGAGCCACATTGCTAATGTCTGTTGTTTCATCCAACATGACAGCCACAAAAGTTACCTTCCTCACCTCCTCCTTTATGCTATTTGATATGACATTAGCAATGGAGCTGATCAGGTCATTCTGAATCTTTGATGAAGTACCACTGAAAACCGTTAATGTGGCGAGGTGAGTGCGCAGGTCGCTGTCATATTCTGACACTAAATCCAGCAACTCCAGATAATTCACCTTGTTTGCTGACAATGCTCCTTCATCGTGACCTTGGAATGGCAACTCCTGCTTGCCCAGAAACACCACGCAGTTAATGAGGCGTTTCAAAATATCCCGGTTCCTCCTTACATTCGCATTGTGAGCAATGCCATCGCGCCGTTGTTGCTCATCCAGCTGGAGCTCTATCCTAGTGTCGCCAAATGTTTTAAGGCGAATAGTAGCTTTCAGATGACTTGACGCATTCTGATGGCGATGGGCTGACTTGGATAAACTTCCTAAATCAGAAAATCCATCTTTGGCCCAGGACCCACTCTCTGCGCCAAACAGCAAACAATCCCAACAGTAAAGCTTTTGCTCCTTGGTTGATCCTGTCATCCACGGGTATCGCATATAATTGCTGGAGTTGAAATGCCTCTCGAATGATTTAGTTTTCTGCACAACACTTAGTTCAGGAGTAGGTCTTCCTTTGGAGATTAACCCCAATTTATCATTAAAAGATAACCTAGAAAATGGCACATGATGTAACAAATGTGACACAATGTCCTCCACAGTAGCGGGAACGTTAGCGGTTGCGGCTTCCATTGTGAAGTGATTCGTGAATAACTAGCTAAAACGAACAGGCTAACGTTCTTTTAGCTAGTCTATTGGCTTGGGATCGCTTTCCCACAGTGGGCGGAACTTGTCATAAAATTAGCGATAACAAAGCCCACCTATTTAAAGGGAAGATATGATTGGTCAATTTTACTGTCAATGGAAATTAGTCTTTCATTGGATTTCTATCAAGCGGCCCTCTGTAAAATTCATAGCGGGACCACCAATCACAGAGCTGCATTTTCCTCCCAACAACGGAGGCAGCAAAATTCTGATAGGGTGACAATACTGGATTTTTTCATTTAACTCTTCACATTCCAACACAAACTGAATAGGCAGAATTGAAGGGTTTATTTCAGAAACATTGTTTTTAGATTGTCAAATTATGAATTGATAAAATAAAATAATATCAGATTACTTTTAAAATATATATTTTTTGAATATATTTGGCACTCTCTGAGGGCCTAGAGGGCCCTGACGGTTCCCCACTGGTCGTGAGCAATACTGGTTTGAAACCACTGGTAATGATAATTTCACCCACAAATCATTTACTTGTAATCTAATGTCATAATATATCCGTGTGAGGAATGTTTATTTTAACGATTGAAAACAGATGCATCATAGACAGCTGTAGTATGTGTTTCCCGGCCAACAGAGGCTAATGTCATGATGCTAATGCTTCAGTGAAATAGTAGACTGTTTCCGAAAGTAGATGTACTTCCTTAATAATATTAGCTTATATTGTACATTACACATTACAACTGTGTGTCATATTACAAAGTAAAATGAGCAAATAGTTATCACCCAGGCCTCTTTGCTTGTGGCGTTTCTGCAGCTGCCTTGCAGTAAAGCAGTTAGCCTAGCCATCTCCCATAAGTTAACAAGCTGCTAAAACTAATGTTCTGCTAGAGATAGTCACGCGAGCTTTCGTGGCGTCAGTGACTGTGGCTAGCAAGTTAGCCACCATTAGCTTCACCTTTTGCCACAAATTCTTAATGTCTACTTAAACCGTGCAACGGAACGTAAATCCCAATACAAGCAACTCAATCGCTACCAAGACGAAACTTTTGACACTTTTGACACATGGTTGTCTATGTAGTCCAAATATTGACTGAGTTTTAGGGGTGTGAAGAGAAACAATAATAATAATAATATATATGTGAGATTACAATGGTTTGTGCTCGCCGAAAGGCAAGCACACCCCAATTATGATTAGAAATATCAATCTTATGATGTTACACAGTTTACTCAGAAAATACAAAGGCTGCTCTGCTGTTAACTTACCTGCCACATCTGCTGAGGTTGAAACAGAGATGGAAGGAACAGTAGGAGGGGATGCAGGTGCTGATAAGTGCTCCTCACCTAAAATAATTTTAATAATAATAAAAGCTAGCCATGTTAGATGTCATATTAGAAGGTAATGCCATTGTCTGTCAAAAACTAAACAAATCTCACATAGTCATGGTTAATCCATATAAATATATATTGATCTAGGATTGTTGAAAACGGACCTGCTGTATCATCATCTACTGTAGCACTAGCACTTGAGGCAGGTGGCGTTGGTTGTGACCCAGCTCCGAAATATTTCAACAGTGCTCCTAGGGAAAATTAATGAGTACATAAAAAAGATTTTACACAGCAGCAAGCCATCTGTACACTTGAAACCACAACTCTTCATCTATAACGAGCTAATTAAGACATAATGATATTGGAATAATATAACAATGTCCCCAAAAGGGTAGGATATATGCAAACTACTCTAGGCAGCTTACGCGTTAGCTTACAACGTAGCCTAGCTAACAAAGTTCAATGTCAATCGACATTCATTTTGAAATGGATTTTGCTACTATGCATTCTCCTAGGTAAACCCACCTAAGTGAATGCATACTAGCAAAATAAATGCACATTTTAATGGGGGGATCTAGCTATTGTTATATTTTGGAAACTAGCTATTCTAAGTGTTACACTAAAATGATAGCTAGCTAGCTAACGTTGAAGGCTTGTTTGTCGCATCTATCACTAGACAGTGAATGTTTATGGTTAAATACTGTAATTAATCATGTAAACATACCTTGATCTTTTTGTTTTTTCTCTTCCTCTGTTTTCTTTTTCCTTTTCTCTGCACCAGAGAAATATGTCCTTTTTTGTGACATGGCTTAAGTTTTTGCCGTGTCAGATTGCGATTGCCGACTGCGACTGTTCTTTGCTTTTCTCGAACAATCAACAACGTCATATTGCTCGTATGAGTGCTGACAAAGGCAGGCCCCCAAGATAATTTCGTTGTATATGTTTTGTTGTATATGTAAGGGACCAGGGCCGGCGTTGCTGCTACTGTATCCCTGCCTGTGTTTGCGCTGTTGCTCAGCTAGTAGCCTATCGTGTCGTGGTGTAGGAGGATTGATCGACAAGCGCATCATACATTTAACTAAGACTTTCATGTACAGTAGTTAGTCTGGAGCCCTGCTTCTGCATTTTGTTTTGCTTTTCCCCCCATTGTACCGAACTCGTACTGAACCGTGATGTCTGAACCGCGATACGAACCGAACCGTGACTTCAGTGTACCGTTCTACCCCTATTGACAAGTGTGTACTACTTTAAAGCACATTTACATTTATGCATTTAGCAGACGCTTTTATCCAAAGCGACTTCCAAGAGAGAGCTTTACAAAAGAGCATAGGTCACTGATCATAACAACGAGGTAGTCCCAAGCATTGCAAGCAGCCAAAACATGAAGCATACATTGTGAAAAAACTAAACAAGTGCCAAAAAGGGAAGATCCATAAGAGCATGCAGTTATACAAGTTACAAATTAAAACAACATGAACCACAAATTGTTTATTTATTTAAATGTAATGTAATGAAGCCTTTGATTACATTCTCACTGTGTAAGTTAAATAAACATTTAGGGTATAATTTCTCAAGTGGTAAATAAATACAAGTTTATTCAAGCCTAGCATGCGGATGGTTGGGATTTTTTGTTGTGGTAATGAGCTCAAATTTGTTTCAATGTTCAGTGGGGAGAAACAAAAACTATCACAGAATTCTGATATATATAGTCTATATTTAAACATTATTTTATGATTCTTATATTTCCATAGCAATCAACATAATCACTTACGATTTCCAATACAGAAAACAATCATGTAAGACTCCTAAAGGATTCTTATAGAAGTGAAAGCAAGTCATTTAAAATCCTATAGGATTCATAGCTTTAATTTGGATTTCCAGTAGAGAGAAACATTTTCAAAAATACTTCTATTAGATTCTTATAGAGGTGACAGAGGTCAATTCTTATAGGAATTTTAGAATCCTATTGGACTCTATCGGAAAATTGCTATGTCCTATAGGACGTTTTGACTAGGGAAACAACAACTGAAATCCCTCGCATGGCTGTTGTAACCGAACTATTTTCCGCAAGTCTTTGCGTTTTTTGACATGCCGCACTTCATGCTGGGTACCCAAGGCGCTGACGCTGATTATCTCGCTGTGCTCCGACTGCGTGACATGATGAGATGCTAGTGACGCGCTAAGGTCTCAGTCTCCTGCATTTAACAAGTTCTGCCCGATTAGCAAGCTATTTTTCCTAATGTTTTGTTAGCGATGGTAATGCAAGCTAGCTAAAACAATGATGGTTAGCTTGGCTAAACTGGTTTTCATAGCAACAGAAATCAACAAATCAGATCAGTCGAACTTTATGCAGAAAGGGGGGGATAGCGGGAACATTAAAAGTATAGGGTACAGTAAAAGTGAAATGGAACGCATCTTTCTGCCTTGAAGCTGCGTGCACATCATCATCAAGACCTCATGTATATGTCAAGATAACATCCAAGCTAACAATTTCGCCAAATCTGACTGCAGCTTTGTATACCTTCCCATATGTACTGTGTTATGGTTGTTTGAGTTAAACAACTTGCTTAATGAATTAAATGTCTGTCAAATTTCAAATCCAACTATAAATGTATAAAAGAGAGTTCCAATCAAATCTGAATTATTTTTAAACCTTGAGGTTTAAAAGACAACCTTTGCCTAAACTGACATGCACCAACTCAGAGAACTGAGTTTCAACATCCATTTACACATGTAGTCTCTATGTTTGACTCTACTCTTAAGGCATAACTATGTTTAACTTATGTCCATACCTCTCTGTCACCAACTGTTTCTAGAGTGGGGGGTAGGGGCTTCGCAGGGTGTCTACAGGTGTGTAAACAAGTTAAATTTCAGACTTAAGACCTTCTAATACCACTTCTAAATGAAACTACAGAGGGTACAATTTCTGGGGAAATTGTAGGGTGTGCTTACTTGCGTCAGTTGCACAGGGGTTTTTTTTATGACATTTTTACAACTGATATTTCGGTATATTTTATATAAAAATGCATAGGGCCTACTTATTATTTAGAAAGATTACATAGATTTAAAAGCATCTCTTTTTTGCTAGTCAGAACTGCTCTTTTTCAGAGCTCCTATCAAATTGGGAGCCTATCAATTCGACGTGTGAGCGTATTCTTATGTTTTCTGATTGATTGTTTACAACTCAAAATACAAGTGAAGTGTAGACTGAAATATGATGTCTTCTCATTTCCCCTGCAAGAGGCATCCTCAAAGCTGAATCAACGAATACATTTGGCAGACCGGTGTAAAAATTTACTTAATCTCTTTGATTTATACGTCCTTTTAAGTTTTCCCTTCTTGTGATATTTCCAGGCATTTAATCTACTAACATTGCATTCTTTCATGAGTAAAGAACCCCCTTGGAAGATTATTCTACGACGTTACCGGCAGTGAAGATGGAATCGCGATTCAAACAGTACCATCTGCTAACTGAAAATATGCCCCCAAAAACGTAAATAAGCTTGACATTTATTTAGTGGAAAATCGCTCATTCATAAAAAGCTCACTGGTAGCGATCATTGTCAGTAACAACGCAAAATGCGATATAGCCCTGCCCCTGTCTGGAGAAGCTGCCCCCGTAAATTCTACTACAGTACAGTACTAGCCTACTGCTGTGTGTGTTCCTCTTGGTAGTGATTGCGTTGGTTGAATCCGATTTAACGTTCCGTTGTACGGTTTAGGCTGAAATGAATTATTTTTATGAACAGATTGACAAAGTTTAGGCTGTGGCAATGAAGTTCAGGTTAGTAGTCGGATAGTTTCACCTATTGAAAGACTTTTGATTTAAGTTAGGGGAGTGCCGAACGTGTTCTGTCGCTGTTTGACTTCCTAAACAGCTGTGTGGATGTTTTTGTAGTGTGTCTCGCGTAGGCTACAGCATTGCAGTGAGCAACACTGGTTTGAAACCACAGGTAGTGATAATTTCACCAACAAATCGTTTTCTTGTAATGTAATGTCATAATAAATCCTACATCAAAAATGTATTTGTGAGGAATGTTTATTTTAACGATTGAAAACAGATGCATCATAGACCACTGTAGTATGTGTTGCCCGGGCAACAGAGGCTAATGTCATGATGCTAATGCTTCAGTGAAATAGTAGACTACCGTTTCGGAAAGTAGATGTGGGCCTACTTTCTTAATAATATCAGCTAATATTGTACATTACATTTCACAATTGTGTTTCACATCACAAAGTAAAATGAGTAAATAGTTATCACCCTGGCCTCTTTGCTTGTGGCGTTTCTGCAGCTGCCTTAGTAAAGCTATAGTTAGCCTAGCTATCCCCCAACAGATGCGAAACGAATGATCTGCTACAGGTAGTCACGCGTGTTTTCGTGAGGTTAGTGACGTTAGTAACGTCAGTGACTGTGGCTAGCAAATTAGCCACCGTTAGCTTCACCTTTCGCCACAAAAACTTAACTTGAGCCTAAAGCATGCAACGGAACGTAAATCCTAATAGAAGCAACTCAATCGCTACCAAGATGAAATTTTTGACACCTAGATTGTATAAGTAGGCCAAATATTGACTGAGTTTTAGGGAGGCGAAAAATAAACATTAATAATAATTATATATGTGAGAGAACAAAGGTTGTGCTCTCGCCGAAGGCTTGAGCACACCCAATTAAAGACCAAACTTACGATGGAAATACAAATCAAAAGTGGAAATATACAGTAATCTTCCCAAACACTGATGTCTGGTCAATATGAACAGTATGGTAAAATTACAACAATCGGTTGAGTTTAAGAACATTAACTAAATGTGTGTAATGCGAAAGGATAACACAAAAATGTAATTGCTGTCCTGAATTATATTTTTTATTAAACAATGGTGGAGCAGAAACTAGCAATTCCATGAATCCCATGGAAACAAAGGCAAATGTGGTAGAAGAACTGATGTGGAGCACAAGTCATCCAAGAAGCAGTACTTCTCTTGAGTGGTTTTTATTCAGATGACTTATTGGATTCAGGTCAAAAGTCTATCACTTGAACTGGTTTCATTATTTAAGACACTAAAAGTCAGCAGCTTGGCATGCTGGGACATGGAAAGGATTAAACATTTAGACTTTCATCAAAGTAAAAAATGCTGGTTTGTCCTTTTCCATCAATGTCCTCAAAAAAGCAGTCTGCAGAGCTACTGTGTCTGTGGGGTGACTGTCTGTCTCTGGAGGGCTGGAAGGCAGGGGCAAGCAGGGCCTGCAGGCAGGCAGTAGGGCAGGCCAGCTGGATAAAGCTGTCCTGGGGTCAGGGCTGAAGAGAAGCTGTCCAGTTAGAGGGGGGTAAGTCCAGAAAAGGATCTGTTTTTCTCTCAGCATCTGCTGTTGAACTCTGTTGAGCAGGCCTCTGCATGACCCTCCAGACCTGTAAAAGTGAAGAAAGGATCCCAGTGTTTCCCCTAGGATTTTTTTTTAGCAGTGGGGGCAGGTCAGGTCCCCCCCCCCCCCCCCGCCAAAACAAAGTGCTAACCCTATATTTCGGAGCAGCTTAAGTAATAGTCTAATAGCTAATGTAATATTGCACATATTTTCGTCCTATTTCCCCTAAATAAATACAATTTGCATACTTAGTCACCTTACAGTATGTTCTAAATGGCATAAATGCTGCCAATGAATAATTGACGTAACAACTTATTGTAAATGCAGTGGCCTAGCCTACAGATTAAGGTAGGCCACTCGGAAGCATGTACACTGTCTGCTTCATTTGATCTTGATAGGCTAAGCATTCTGTAGCAAATAATAACAATATACCCACTATTTATTCATTAAAACTAGGCTACTTAAGCATAATAATGCACCTAAAATACAAACGTGAGCAAGGGCAGCAATCGCTATCGAATCAACAGACGTGCAATTTCGCTAGCAGTTGAAGAATACAAACAAGGAAAATCACCAGTTAACTTGATTTAAATTTGCAAGAACTATAGACTAATACAATAACAGGCTTAAATGAACTGGCAACATAAATTATACGACTTTCAGTTCTCAAGGATGCACACGCGCAATCTCAACTGCGCTGTGAAGCGCGTCTGTGCTATTCTCCGACATGCGCTCTAATGATCACGGCAGATAGACGGCCTAAAATTTTGTACCGTTCTAATTCTGATACCGTGGCGGCAGAAATTTAACCGTAGCGGGCCGACACGATAAAATCAACATAGGGGAAACACTGGATCCATGTCAGTTGTGAAAAATTAAGCTTTTTACATCTACACTTGACATAAACTACAGTTTTGACTGTGAAATGCAGTGGCATTACTTGAACTGGAATCCAAATGTGTCGACCTGATGGAGGCCCGGCCCTGCAAAGTCACTCAAAACGTGGGTTTGATACCAGGCTCTGGCAAGAGTATTTAGCTCTAAACTGATCATTATATATACACATCTGACAAAAGACCAGCTCAACCTTTGCCTGTAAACAGTGATTCTGACTGTCAGAGACCTTTAAATAGGCTGACCGAGTGAAACTAGCCTGGCTAACGTAGGTCGCTTTTGTGGAAGGCTGGTTTTAGGACTTCCCAGGTTGCTTCGTAAGAATAAGGCTCAGGAGAGGTTGGGTTCAGTTCAAAATGCAAAAGCTCTTTATTGTATCAAACAAGGCTGGGGAAACATTCGCTAGACCATCTCAGCCGAGATCAGTCCAAGGCGAGGTCTGTCTCCTCTGACCATGAATCCAGCAGATATATATATACAGAGTATAACACGTCATACAGATAATTGTTGTCAGCCTGCTGACAATCAGTGTTGGGAAATATTCCCCAGATGGAAGTGTGTTGTGTGTTTATTTTTCTCGTTGCTAGGCCCCGACGGTCAGTTTCTACAAGCGGACCATTTGAGTCAGCGTGACCTAGCGTCCTGTACACAACTCCGAGAACATTTAGTTAAAGATAACGTTCCCGAGGACACAGAAGGGGGGCCAAATAAGGGAATGTTCTGGGCATCTCTTGCACAGGAAAATTATTTAGCTAGTTCTTTGTTCAAGTGGCCATCTGACCCAGCCTGGTGTTATTCCAGGAGCTGCTAGTAACGACTTTGTGTCCTGACATGGCCTCTGCTTAAGCTGTGTATTAAAGTAACCTCATCATAGTATGTTATGTTTAAATACAGATTTCTGGAGACCACCACACTTTCTCAGTCAAATGACGAATGAAATAGGCATGTTTTGAAAGATCCTATATACTGGCTATCTTCAGCTGGCTCTTCGTCGACAAAATGCAGCTCTCCCTGACGTTTTAGGAGTAGAATTGAGTGAAATACAATATGCGTTCACACTGCAGCAAGTGATGCGAGCGACAACATGTTTTCCATTAATTTTCTATGGAGCCAGGTGAATCGCTTCCGTGGTGCATTGTGGGTAGCGACGCGATCGAGTTGAGATTTTCTCAATTTTATGCAAATGAGGAGCGATTCTCGCTAGCGATGGCCAATCACAGTGTTTTCTTGTTTCTTGTAACGAAGGGGATGGTAAACATTTCTAGCTTTCAGTTTTTAAGATGGAGAAGCTAATTGCCTGTGTGGCTGCATATCCAGTCCTGTACGATACGTCCCTTTATTTGTACTAAGACATTAATAAAAAGAATGAGGTCTGGCGCAGGTTTTCAGTTAGCCTATGGTACTATTTGAATCGCGATTCCATCTGAGATAGCTACTGCTGGTAACGTCGTTGTTAAAATAAGCTTCAAAGGGGGTTCTTTATTAATGAATGAATGCAATATGAGTAAGCTAAATGCCTGAAAATATCACGAGAAGGGCAAAACTTACAGAGACTAGGTCCATTTTTACACCGGTCTGCCAAATGTATTCGTTTTGATTCAACTATGAGGTTGCTGATCACCATTCCCTCTTGCAGGGGAAGTAACAACTTTGTTGCACGAGCATTCTTTGTTAGCTACAAACGTCTGCTGGGCGTCTAGCTGGCTAATTGTTACTAAGTAACAACTTTGTTGCAGGAGCATTCTTTGTGCATTGCGAGCTAACAGTGTCCGGTAGGCTTCTTCGCTATAAATGATGATGTCGCTATAAATAATGATGTAAACCGAGACCACCAAGCCCTTAAAGAAAATGTTAGGTCAAAGAAACAAAAGAAAGGTTTGAGGTTACTCTGAAAATTATTAATAAAATAGGCTAATGTAATAATAAAACTGCTAAATCCTTCTCTAACTAGGCTCCTCTATCTTGCATAATGAAACAAAACGTTTTTTAAGTAATCAATAAACTTGTGCTTGCCCTCATTACTCAAATGATGCCGATCAGGGTGGTAAAATTACAAAATGGGACACGAGTGTCTCAGAAATAATATAGAGCTATTTGTCTTCTAGGCCAACCAATGAGAATATTGTGAATAAAAACAACACGGACACAGGCGGCAAATAAACAGGCAGATGTTAGCCTTGCATTGTTTGAAAAGCGGGAAGCCAGCTAGAGGCAGATGTTGGATCATATCACACCATGGAAAACCAAAGTCGTCCCCACGTCTGGATCGTTGGCAGCTCGTTGGTATACTGGCTTGTGCGACACGCGGATGAGGTCGGACTGTACCCCGACCTTGCACTGGAGTGCCATATTGAATGGGTAAGGGTGAGGGGCATGAGGTGGGCAGACCTTGTGCCTAAGCTCCGTGAGAAGCGTGGCATGCTTCCCAGCCCGGACATAATGGTGCTCCACGTCGGGGGAAACGACCTCAGCCAAGTGACTGGGCTACACCTGACGAGGCGGATGAAGCGAGACCTGGGGGCCATCATGGAGATGTTCCCAAACACTCTGCTGGTGTTTTTGGATATCCTGGAACGCTGCGTCTGGAGGTATCAGAGGAGCACCAGCGCTTCTGGTATTGACAGGGCAAGACGTCGAGTCAACGCAGCGATGTCTAGCTTCCTGGCAGACCGTGGGATGGGGAGCATTCAACACCCCCAAATACGACACGGTTTCGTGTGGATGTACCGACCCGACGGTGTCCACCTTGATCACGTTGGAAATAATGTGTTCTTCGGAAACATCCAAGACGGTCTCCGGCAACTCCTGTGCTAGCCACAGCACACACAACAACAACTCTTTTAAGAGGGAGTCAGGTGGCTGAGCGGTGGAGAATAGGGCTAGTAATCAGAAGGTCGCCAGTTCGATTCCCGGCTGAGCCAAATGACGTTGTGTCCTTGGGCAAGGCACTTCACCCTACTTGCCTCGGGGGAATGTCCCTGTACTTACTGTAAGTCGCTCTGGATAAGAGCGTCTGCTAAATGACTAAATGTAAATGTAAGAGCCACCCAAAATGTAAAAAAATGAACAATTAGACCGTTCAAAGTGCCATTGTAATTTTACAACCATGGGGTCTTACAGGGTTAAATGGTACCATCTTTACATATTTGAAGTGTGTCATATAAAGCGGCGTCACGTAGGCTACATTGTGAGCTCAGCTCCACATTCATACGTCTCTGAGCTTGCTTTAAAAAAACAGAAAACATTAATATATTGACGTTGATACATTAGGATGCTTTTATGAATCAATATGTCCTACCACTTGAGAAACACTGTCCTACACATAATTAGACAAATGCAATATTAGACGTCCCATAGCCTACAACCTCATGACCAGGTGCAACAGGTGCCTCGAGAGGATTAAGGAGTTGAAGAAGCAGATGCTGTGTGTTCCTCTTGTTGGGCAACCAACAAGTTCTTTATATCTGATTACAATTTACTAAGTTACCTACTGATTGCTACATCTTCATGAGCTACATTTGGCCTCCTTCTCTTCCAACCAACTAGTATCACCTCTCCTCCATCTGAGTGATACATGTAATTCTTACAAAATTTTTACAAAATTATTATCAAGGGAACACAATGGTCGTCACCCGGAATCCAGTCTCCATGACGGCCAACAGCAAGTTTCCCGGTCCCATCCAACGTCTATAAAGGCGAACAATGGGTTTTGGTGTTTCAAAACCCATTGACACTGTACGACTATGTTTAGCTTGTGTTCTGCTCCTCTCTCCTACCAACCGTCTCTGGAGGAGGGGATCCCTCTCTGAATTGCTCCTCCCAAGGTTTCTTCCATTTTTTCTCCCGTTGGGAGTTTTTCTGGAAGTTCTTCCTTGAGGGTTTAGGTTGGTTGAGGGGCAGTTCTATGGGCGCATGTGAAGCCCTCTGTGACATGCTTGCGTGTAAAAAGGGCTATACAATTAAATTTGATTTGAGAACTGCAGTCATACACTTAAATGCTTTTTTAAATATGTAAACACCAGGAGACTATGGGCAGGTGGGGCAGCCGCAAGCACACCCTCACAATTTCCCCAGAAACTGTATGCTCTCTAGTTATGTCTATGATGACAACTTTAGAGAACTACATTCTACATTAGTCTGTTTGAAACGCCCCCCAGCGTGGTGAACTGTGGGAAGGCGAGCAATGGCAAGCGATTTGCGTCGCTGCAGTGTGAACGCACCATAAGTCAAAACAATGTACCCCCGGGACACAGTCTCACTCCACTTGCAAGTTTTCCACAAATCACAAAAACAATCGGAGCATCTGGCTAAACGCACAATTCCCACATCTCCTAAAGGCTGCCCTCCTCGAAATTTTTGGTGTCGACCGAACTGTAAAATGGTGAACTTATGAACATGACGCGACCAAAACATTGCTGCCGCCTAAGCTTATGCGGTCTCCCTGGCGCATAGGCTTATTACAAAGACTTTCACAACCCAATCAAAATTCTGAGCCGACAGGTCTGAGGGGAATCGCTTGTTCTCCTAAAAGGTGCCCTCCTCTACCTTTTTGATGAATTTGCAGAGATGCTAAATGATTCACTAATAACACAGAGGGAAAAAGCTTGCTACTTTTCGAGTTCGGTTTTCCGTCACTGCAAACTCACGATCTAAAGGTCTCAAAGTACTCAAACCTTCACCATAATTCAAGAGTAGTGTTCTTTCCCGAACCCAATAATTGATTCTAGCTAAATATGTGTAAAAATAGGACTTACCGAACGTGGCTGCCTCCAACAGGACTATCAGGCAATTCTAGTTGAAAACAACAATGACCAACATATTTGTGATGGGGAGCTGCGACTGGAAGCAAAATGAAACAGGAGCTAAAGACCAAGGGTGGGGCTTGGTCAGCACACCATTTCCTGAAAGGATGTGTGTGCTTCTCGTCAAGCTCTCGCATGTGTCAAGTAGGGTGACCACCTGTCCCTCTTTGTATCGCACAGCATTTTCAATATGCGACGTGCGGGACAAAGGGTAAAAATGCTCTGCGACAACACAAAGCGGGACAGGGGGTCACCCTAGTGTCAAGGGGCAGGATGAGTCTGTGAGAATTTCGAGCGTGCGCGTTGTGCGCAATTCAATTGAATTCAATCATTATATTGACATACCAAGGTGAAATTGTTCATGGTACTTCAGAGTGATGTCGTCTTGAACCCTAATAGGGTTGAAAAACAATCAGTCAAAATTATATTAGATTTATTGACACAAAGACTTTGAGGCAATGTGGACATTTACATAAATACACCCATTTCAGCCATTTCGAATTGCATTTCTTATTCAATTTGACCCTTTATCAAAACATGTATTCTACACATATGTAACAAATTTCAAGTCGATTGAATCTATGGTTCATGAGGAGAAGGGTTTTGAAGGTTGTACCAAATTTGGACAGTACAGTCAAATCTATCATGGCGGATTTCAACGGTCCTTGAGGCTTTTTTGTTCCCCATGAAAAATCAGGCATTTCGGAGTAATGGGACGCTGGGGAAATCGCGTAGACTTTGGGCGTGTTTTATAGCACCACCTATGGGCTTAGATGGGCCATTAGCCGTCTGGAAGTAATGAGTGACGTGTTGTATCATAAGGCCAAATTGAAAAAAATCGGGTCCAGGACTTTTTGAGTTATCGGGCCATTAAGCAGAGAAATATAATAAGAATAAGAATACTAACAAAAACAACAGGTTTCCTCCTTCCGGAAGAACCCTAATGAGACTTTCTGACACCAAAACACTCAATCACGATGTGATGTGCTCAGTTATGTTATGTCTGACATGGATCTCTCTGTCGTTAGTCGAGCCAACCACTGGACAAACTGTGGCACATACCTCTACCTCTGCTGCCCCTTCTCTACTACGAATGGCCTCAGCCTCGGCCTGTCCCAGCACGGCCCACACTTAATTTGTCCATGGTAACTATTTCAATATTATTATTGGGTAACACTTTATTTTGATGGTTCGTCTGTTGAAACCCTATAGGTTATCAGTAACTACTCAATAGCATGTCAACAATGTATCCGTTTACATTCAACAAAACGGTTTCAAGAGATCGTAGTTATGCATTCAACTAACTGTCTGTAGATTATTAGGTGCATTTCAAGTGTTGATCTACAAGTTTGACTGTGTGTCTTCTCACTTTCAAAGCTTGTTTTCAACAGGTCCATAAACCAATATTCAACTAACTGTCTGTAGATTGTGTGTTGCATTTTGATAGTCCATCTGTTGGCACACTACAAGCTTTAAGTAGCTACTCAATAGCATGTCAACAATGTATCAGTTGACATTCAACAGTTTCAACAGACAAGTACCATGCATTCAACTTACTGTCTGTTGACTATCAGGTGCATTCCAAGTGTTGATCTACAGATTTTACAAAATGTCTGCTGACTTTCAAGGTTTTTTAACCAACATTCAACTATCAGATTCAAGACCCTGGTACTGACCTTCCGAGCAATGAACGGGACTGCACCCGACTACATCAAGTCTCTCCTTCAGCCTTACACCCCCACCCGTCACCTACGGTCTTCCTCAGACAACCGCCTGGTGGTCCAACCGCTCAAGACCGCCCGGTCCCAACACAAGCTCTTCTCCTGCCTGGCCCCCCAATGGTGGAACCAGCTCCCCACCTCCATCAGAGACTGATTGTCTCCCCACCTTCAAGAAAAGGCTCAAGACGCACTTGTTCCGGGAGTACAACGCGAATTAGAAATGCTTGATTGGACCGGATGTTAGTATCCTACAAGATCACAATGACTCTTATTGAGAGACTGGTTGCTCTTGTAGGTTAGTTATAACAAAGTTAACTCTTGTACTCGCTGTGAAATATTTTACTGTTGATTGTTCTTCTACAGGTACAGTCCTGCACTTTTTGGGGTCCATGTTGTTTTAATTTGTAACTTGTATAACTGCATGCTCTTATGGGTCTTCCCTTGGCACTTGTTTAGTTTTTCACAATGTATGCTTCATGTTTTGGCTGCTTGCAATGTTTGGGACTACCTCGTTGTTATGATCAGTGACCTATGCTCTTTTGTAAAGATCTCTCTTGGAAGTCGGTTTGGATAAAAGTGTCTGCTAAATGCATAAATGTAATTGTCAGTTAACTGATATGTTTACTATCAGTTGATAATGAATTGATTCTCAACTAAAGATAATGTGCTTCTCTTCTTGATTATTTACAAGCTATTGATAGGCATTCTTCACTAAATGTTTGTAGATGTGTTTTAGGATCATCCAATTAAAGTGAAAAAAAGTGAGGTGTAGTAGAATGCCTTTATACATCTTTTGATAATATGTTTACTATCTTTTGGTAATGTATCCAGTGTTTCCCACAGATTAGAAATCTAATTGTGGCGGGGAGGGGTGGGGGTTGTCAGACCGGGGGGGGGGGGGGGGGGGGGGGGGGGGGGTCGTAATAATTCCTTCGTTAATAATTTGTTACAGTTAATTTGTTAGTAATTTGTTACATTAAATATTAATCCAAAATGATTCACACCTTCACAAAATTAACAACAACTAACATATCATTTCTGCATTATGCATGTAGCAACACTAGTGCTAAACAACTATTTAACTGGTCGGCTCCATGACGCCGGGTAAGCTAGCTCTTGAGACTTCTCACCAAAAGAACGAAGGGGAAACTTCGAGTACTGTAAGTCGCTCTGGATAAGAGCGTCTGCTAAATGACTAAATGTAAATGTGAGTAAGGTACCTAGCGAAAAGTAGCCTCAACTTTCCTCGACTTTTAGCTACGGCACTAATGCTGAAGGCTCGCTGATAGCTGTCAGTCTTACTAGAACGGCATATGTATGCATTGTTGCTAACGTGTGCTGATGTTGTGACTGTGCATATGTGAGAAAGACGCATGAGTGACAGAGAGACCGAGGGAGAGCAGGGGAAAGGAAATGCAGCTGAACGAATAAACCTGCATGTTTTAGATGTT
Organism: Hypomesus transpacificus; assembly: GCF_021917145.1. NCBI lineage: Eukaryota > Metazoa > Chordata > Actinopteri > Osmeriformes > Osmeridae > Hypomesus > Hypomesus transpacificus. Next base: position 809,735 of record NW_025814042.1, read on the forward strand.
TCCCTGCTCCAACACACCTGATTCAAATGAATGGTCATTAAAAGGCTTTTGCAGAGCTGGATAACGACCCATTCATTTGAATCAGGTGTGTTGGAGCAGGGAAACATCTAAAACATGCAGGACAGGGGGTCCCGAGGACCAGGGTTGGGAACCACTGCTGTAGTGTGTCAACAGACGGACCATCGAAATAAAGTGTTACCCATTATTGCACTAACTTACCCCACTTGTCTTACATTAGTATAGGTCTTGTCTTAGGTTAGTTAGGTCTATAATGTTAGTATAGGTCAGGGGTGTCGAACTCCGGTCCTCGAGGGCCGTTGTCCTGCATGTTTTAGATGTTTCCCTGAACCAGCTGACCTGATTAGAATGAATGGTCGTTATAACATTCCATTTAATTGAATCAGGTGTGTTGGAGCAGGGAAACATCTAAAACATGCAGGACAGCGGCCCTTGAGGACCAGAGTTTGACACCCCTGGTATAGGTCATTATGTGTATTAGAGGTGTATATTGTATATTGCATACCATTTTGTATATTTAGGAGGTGTATAGTTATATTATTTCTATTCTATTTCAGCTCATCATATAATCCATTTTATCTTATCATGTAATCCATGTTCTTATGCCAAGTTGCTTGCGTTGTCTTGTCCCAAGAATTTCAGTGCCCAGTCTGACCTTGTGTTGTTCTGTGCACCTGACAATAAAAACGTGAAACTTAGTTGCGATGTACATATCTCAGATGTACTTTGTCGCCGTACGTTTTTGATAACACTTTCTAACATAAATCGCCACCGGTAGACGTTCTTTACGTGCACTCGCCATCAAGTCACTGTCAATCTCGTCTGCAGACCCATTCAAAAATCCACACGGTGTGACGGCGATGTATGGTTAAACCTTCTCCTGGTAATCCTTATTTGGCCCTATCCGCCCACCATGTGTGACCCGTCTGCAAAGCTGACACACACGCTACACCTACCATTATGTGCATAATTATCTACCAGCAAAAAGAGATTGGATTAAGCAATAGAGAGAGTCAATATCGGTGTTGCTTTTCCACACTGGTGAGAGATTTAAAACTATTATAGAATTTCTCAATACTAACATGCTAGCTTGCAAGTAGTGAGTACTAACGTTAGCCATGTTTATGTTCATTATGATAGTGTTGTGTGTTCTTGCTTAATGGGACATGGGGTAATTCTTGCAAAAAATATATTGTGGACTAACGCCCCATTTGTTTTGAATAGAAGCTAAAATTACGTTGGCCCTGAAGTGCAAAACACACTCACTAATATGAGTACATCCCCAAATGACAACACTCCCCCAAAATACAAGTCAACTCCCCCCAAATAGGATGACTTTCTCACCTCCCCCTAATACAAAGACACACTCCCCCAAATGGCAAACAACATTACATTGACTCAAAACGACATTACATTAACTCAACAAGGAAAGGGTAGGGACAACACTTTCGGTGCTGATTGGTTGCACAGTAACTAACAGGAAATAAGAAATTGATCAACAGAAGTATGAAATGCTAGCCTGGCTGCCAGCCCAACTTCTCCCCGCCCACAATAAAATTTGGTCGGGAAGTTGGGTCTGGAGGGTCTCGTATTTGGGACAACTACAGAAAACCAGAATCGGGACGGACCAATGAAATTGCCAGGGCGGGCTTTATCCAAAGTGATGGAGAAGGTCGTAGCAATACAGCTGACTGACCACTTGGAGGTCAACCAGCTCCTCCACCCACAGCAGTTTGGTTTTAGATCAAGGCACTCAACCGAAATAGCAAACTGCTGCTTCATTGAAAACTTAAAGAAGTCCATGGATAGGGGTGAGGTGGTAGGAGCAGTATTTCTCGATCTTAAAAAAGCCTTTGAAATGGTCAGTCACCACCTACTTTTATCCAAAATGTCACTGTTTAACATCTCTCCTGAGGCAGTGGGTTGGTTAGCCTCATTTCTTCAGGGGAGGGAACAGTGTGTTAAAGTGGCCAGAGACAAATCCTCATTGCTAAACATCCGTATGGGCATACCTCAGGGTTCTATATTGGGACCAATGTTGTTTAGTCTCTTTATAAATGACTTGCCTTTGATCTGTCCTGGTGTCCGCTGCCAACTTTATGCAGATGATACAGTTTTTTATGGATCTGCCAAGACGCCGGAGCAGGCTGCAGAGGTTTTGTCTGCTTGCATGGCTGAGGTTAGTCAGTGGCTCACTCAAAATAAGTTGGTTTTAAATTTTACAAAAACAGTTGCTTTGTGTTTTTCAATTAAAAAACACAATTTAGAACAAAAATTTCAAATACATTTGCAAAATGATAAAATACAATCTGTAACTCAATTCAAGTATCTTGGGTTGGTCCTCGACCCCAACTAAAATTTGATAAACATATTGAGAAAATATCAAAAACAATAAAACGAAACGTTAATCGTTTCAAATTAATTCGACATTACATTCCGCACCAGGCGGCCCTGCTGTACATGCATGCTATGATCTTCTCTCATATTTCATACTGCATGACAGCATGGGCCCAGGCAGCCCCCTCAGCTACAAAGCACATTGGTTCACTTTATAACCAAGCAATGATAATTATGGATAGAAAACCAATTCGCTTTTATCACTGCCACATTCTTAGGAAATTTAATTTATTACGTTTTGAAAGCTTCAGTGATTTATGTTTTCTCAAATTGTTATTTAAGTGTACCATTAAGTTGGCTCCTGAACCCCTGAGTATATTTACTCAGAGATTAAATAGCGGTAGAGTGACAAGGGGCTCATTGAACCAAAATTGTAAAATCCCACAGCGCAGAACATCTTTTGGTACATCAGCCTTTTCTTTCAGGGCTTGTAAACTCTGGAACTCACTGCCCACAGAGATTAAGATCATTTCTGAGTTTAAAATGTTCACCATTAGGCTTAAGGCATGGCTGAAAGCAAACCAAAACTGTACCCATGTAAATGTCTGAGCGTGAATGAGTTTCAATTAGTACAATTGCATTGTGTACCCTTCGAATTAGTTCTTAGAATGCGTGTGTTCTGAATTTGTATTTTTCTAATCTGTATTTTTAAAATTGTATATTGTTTTTATTATGTGCTATTGTAGAAAGGCCCATCCAGGGACGGGAGTTGAAAATTAGCTTTTGCTATAATCTCTATGTGCATCACATCAGCTGCAAACTTTGCTCTGTAGCTATGTTTAACTGCATTGTCCCTGTCAAATAAACTAATAAATAAAATAATTATACGATGATGGACAGATGATCAACAGTAACGTAATCAACAACGTCACGAAAGAGCGCTTGCGTTGAATTCGTTTTCAACAAACAACATATTACGTTGCTCTGATTGGTTGTAGGTCTATCCAATTGAGCGAAGAGGCATTTGTTTTACGAGTTCGGTTGAAACACGCCCCGTAGTCACAGCCCAACGGAGAGTTTTCAGACTAATATTCTGACTAGAATTATGAGTATGACAACATCAGGCTAATGAAATGCCATAATGACAGAGTTACGTGGACCAGGATAGTTGTTTGGCTATTGATTTTTACGTTTAACATGCAATTGCATAAGTACTTGCTACATGCTTCGATGGCCAAACAACTGTCCTGGTGCATGTACCTGTCATTATTGCATTTCGTACTTCTGTCGATCAATGGAGAGTGTTTTCATTTGGGGGATCTACTCATATTAGTGGGTGTGTTTTGTTCTTCTGGGCCACCATATAAAATAGCTACCTTGGCAAAACTTGCCTACACCAGCTTTAAGGATTGTCATTATTGTAGATTTAACTAAATTCTTCATAATGAGACAAATTAATTTTAGATTGTCAAAACTTGTACACAATGCCCGAGGCAGATCATTTGTTGAATTCTCTAGACAAAGCTTCTAAGAGATCAAACTGGTCAACCTGCAAGAATCACTTTAATAACATGGTTACGAGCAAGATAATATAGACAGATTATGTCTAGTAAGAACCGGTTCAGTTTAATAAATTGAAATGTTTTCATATTTTTCAGCGTGCCCATAGACTGGCATTTTCATCTTCTGCTCTTTACAACCACATTTCTCTATTTTTAAGCTTTTTGAACATACCTCCAGCACATGGGTAAATGTGTCTATAAAGGTAATTTGTCTTTAATCATCATTATGTACAATGATTATACAATATTTGTTGTGAAATTCATGCACATTTGTTTATAACATAAAGACAATTCATGAAGAGCAATTGTTTCTCAAATTAGTGGCAATATCATTGTTCCTATGGATGAAAATGTAGAAACGTCTGGATTTTCTTGGAGCAATTGGCAGACAAAGTCAGGGGTTTAATCCTCGACTGTGTCCTTCTTGCTGGTCTCCTGACCCTCAAAAATAGGATACTTGCTTTCCACTTCTGCCCAGGTTTTAGTATTGTTGGCCAAGTCACGCACAATGCCTGGTAATTTATTGACCTAGGAGGCAGAGAAATTCATTTTAATAACATTCCATCCGCTTTTTGTATTTCAATGTGTGGATTATAAAACCCTTAAAAATTGGTAATAGGAAGTCTATATTTTTTTTGTCAGAGATTGTATTATACCTCTGCTCTAATTTGTCTCATTGAATCCCGGTCCCTCAGGGTGGCGGTATGAGGAGTTTTATTCACTGTGTCAAAATCAATGGTGATGCCAAAAGCTACTCCAATTTCGTCTGTCCTGGCATAACGCCTACCGATGGATCCTGATGAGTCATCCACTTTGTAGGACACAGCGTTTTTTGTCATGGCTTCAGCTTCAGAAAGAGACAGAGAGAGTGTGCACATGCAGTCAACTCATATATAACACTAGTCTGCCAAAAATAGAATGAATATACTGACAGCAAACATTTTTACTTTAAAGGCTACGCTCTAGACATTCCTCTTCCCACTGGTCTAACGTGATTCTAGCTTTGACTGGCAGTTAAGTATGCAAAAGTTGTAAATCAATTTAATTGACTTTTTCCCCTCATTTTATTTTTCATGTTCTTATGTCCCACTTTCTTTGACCCCAAAAAAGTATTTTGTACAATTTTGTCTAGTACGTACATAGTTCACGAACGAAAGGCATGAATTCCGGGTTTTGGCTCAAAGGAAGGATGGAGCATTTGTATGGAGCTACAGTAGCAGGGAAGCTGAAAAACTGAAGGAGAGAGTAGAGGGAGGTAAATATAAAGAGATGGTCATGATTTTAACTACATCAGCAATTATTAGCCATACTCCTACCGTTCTCTGTTCGTCTCCCTCTCTGACTTTGAATGTGTGTTCAAAGATGGAGTACATGATTCTTCCGATGCCAAAAGAGGGCTCAATTACATTGGGAACGACTTCTTCAACTGTTAAGAGACAAGCAAATTTCAGTACAGCCCGAAGGATTATGGATCTATCATCACACAAAGATCAGGCTACATTCTCACCATGCAGGGTCTTCTGGAACCTCTTTACACTGACCATGTCCTTGGTGAGTTTGAAAGACTTGCCAGCTGTCTCAATGGTGAACTCTCTATAGAGAAGTAGATGGTTTCATGCCATTAGCAATCCTGTATATGTTACACAGTGGCTTTACTATTACACATAAAATATACCCCCACGTCATGCAGCTCAAAATTCACCCATTTTCTGTGAGCAACTGCTCCTGCTCTGTGATGTAGCACTCGTCACAAATAGCCAGGTACTCCATAGCTAGCTTAGCATCTTTCTTGTAGGCCTTGCCAATGGCCCCTTTGTTTGTCTCAAACTGGACCACATTTATAACTTTGTGCAAAATGGTTAAGGAGAAGGACTGCAAACTTTGAACACAGTTCACCAAAAAATACCTGAAAAAGAATCTTCATCGGTAAAGACATCAAAATTAATGCATTTCCCTGGTAGTTAAATCGGTTTCTATTTAAGGAAATACCGGGTAACAAAAGTAATCTCAACTACAGGGGGTAAAATTTCTGGAGAAATTGTGAGGTGTGCTTCCGTTGCAGATGGGTGCGTTTTTTAAACTTAAATTGTTCAAGTAATATTCCGGTAATTTAAATGCATACTTATTATTTATGAAGGTTACATAGATTTACATTTGTTGCTGCTCATTTACACTTTAAAATAATAAGTGTATAATGAAACTGTGTTCTCTTCTCACTTCCCTGAGATTATTCTCATACCCTGCAAGAGGGGATGGTGATAGTCTGTTTGGTCCGTGGCGGTCTCACAGTTGAAACAGTTGCATGAAAACTAAGAAATTGGGCAATCCTGTGTAAAAAAACCCAGTCCTAACCTATGTGACTTAATCTTCCCCTGAAGTTTTTCCCTTCTAGTGATATTTTTAAGCATTTACTCATTTTGCATTCATTCATTAAGAACCTACTTTGAAACAAGCTGATTCTAACACTGTTTTCACTGGCAGTATCTCAGCTGGAATCCCTATTCCATATGCAAACTGAAAATATGCCTCCAACAACGTAAATAAGCTTGAAATTTATTTTTGGAAAACTGGTTAATAAGTTTACTGGAAGCGATACTTGACAGCAACTACATCCCTGGTCTGAAGACTTGGCGCTCATCTGATAACATCTGCTATCCATGTTTTAAGTAGGGAAAAGCACATTCTAATTTGTCAACTTCTCTCATACTCCCTTTATATCAGCCTCTCTCAATCCTGATCCTTGGGTCTGCTGTAACCCTGCAGGTTTTAAGATGTTTATCTGCTCCAAATGACTAGGTTGTGAACAAAAGTTGGAAGCAACATAGATAGCCTACAACTAATAAACCCTACAAATCCCCCCACCTGTCACTAAGGTCAGTCACTGCTGGGGGTTGTTTGAAAGCGCCGGAATTATTTTTTTCTTCTTTATGTTCAGTACGTTATTAGTACTGGTACTGTATATTTGAGTCCACACATTCGTAGATATGGGCCTACGTTTCAACGATATGGAAGCGGATGAGCGAAAACAAAGCACAATTTTTCCTTATCTGTCCATATCTTTTTAGTGCTGCAGATGGGAGAGAAATTCCTGTGGAAAGCTAACTACCTAGATAGAGCGTAGGGCAGTTTTGTAACACTGAATGTACTAGCTAGTCTAAAAAGGGCACTCGTAAGACATAAATCCCTACCTACAGTACTGGGAAATGTTAGCCGTTTTCACTGCCCTGTAGAGAAGACATTCATGAACAGATTGACAACGTTTAGGCTGTGGCATTGAAGTTCAAGTTAGTAGTCAGATAGTTTCACCAATTGTAAAACAAATCTGGGACTTAAAACCACATGGTAATGATCATTTCACAAACAAATTGTTTACTTGTAATCTGTCATAATAAATCCTAAAGCAAATTTGTGAGGAATGTTTATTTTAACGATTGAAAACACATGTATCCCAGACAGCTGTCGTATGTTTTGGGAAACCAAGGCAAATGACATGATGCTATGCCTCAGTGAAATAGCAGACTACTGTTTACGAAAGTATATGTACTAGCTTAATATCAGCGTATATCATAATTACTAGTGGTGGGCCGTTATCGGCGTTAACGTGCTGCGTTAACGTGAGACTTATCGGGCGATAAAAACATATTGCCGTTAATCTATTCTCAAAGTTGGGTTGGTAGCAGTAACTGAACACAACAATATCCAACACTGAGAATAGCTCAATGGACTGGGTCAGTGACCTGCAAAGTATAAGGTTGCAGGTATGAATCCAGCCGCAGTCTTTTAGCCTGTCTTAAATTTGAATATCTGTTTAGTTAAACAGGATGACATCATTATGAAATACCATGCGCAATTTCATGCATTCCACTTTGAAATGTCAACCGCTTCTTAACCTTTGTCCCAAAGCTGACCAAAGCTAATACTCTGCCCTTTCTACTCATACATTCTCAACAGTTGGTGTGTAGCAGAGAGGATAGAGAGGCTGCCTTGTAACCTTATGCTCATGAGTTCAAATCCCCATTCAGCCTATTGTAGTTTGCCCAACATGAAGTAGTTTTGCTCTGTTGTTGTCCAACTCTTGACCTTGTACAATGTAAATTTGTAAAATATTTTGCCATTTTGCGGAGGAACCCGCATCGCTGCTTGCAGCTATATTTATACATTATTATTATAATGTAATTGCGACAATTACATGTAGCCTACAATATAGCGAGGTACCTGACTTCACCACTCGCAAATTCGCCTTTCATCAACCCCCAAAGTTCGCCTGGTACAGATCTGTTGCTGCTGGTGAGTGCTTTCTACACAGCTTTCTGTTTGAAAGCTAAAGTGCAAGAACGTTTCGGCATGCTGCTTCAGATTTCTACACAATGTAAACACGTGCAGCTTAAATTTTAGGCTACATTAGGCTAAGTTTGACCTCCTTGTGTATTCTTTGTTTGTCTATGGCCGCACTGCAGCTACAATACACTAAATCTCTCTAATCAAAGGGGCGCTTGATTGCATAACAGATTTTACCTTGTTATAGTTGAAAATTGACAGTTGTGTGTAAAATAGACATACAGTGAACCTCAAAGTCCATTGAAACCTGTTTCCTATCAAAATGTAACTTCTCACTACAATTTAGAAACAGCAACTTGCAAACGCTAGCTTTTGGAACAGTGCAACTTGTAACACCACAAGTTGCAGCATTGACTTTGTCACGTCCCAAAATTTACATTTACCCGCCCTCGGGTTTTCTGGTCCAGGAACATAAACTGAAGTTACGTAAATCTCCGACACTTTTTTGCTAACTGCGTGCTGCTCTGTACTTCCACAGGAATTACAAATAAGAAAGTTGATACGTTTTCTAGATATTGAAAATGTAGCGCGGTAAATGCAGTGTTCCAGGCTGTAGCGGGAATCCTGACACTTTTCACCATCTGCCCAAAGAACAAGACACTAGACAGGCATGTCTGATGTTTATCTATGGGAATATCCCTATTAAGTACGAGGCTAAAGTATTAATTTGCTCGGGCCATTTTACCAAGGACATTTTCGAAAACTGGGGACAATTTAAAGAAGGATTTGCTAAACCGCTGTTGTTGAAAAGAGGTGCCGTTTCAACCGTATGCTCATCACAAACGCAAGCTGTCAGTATGATTTTGTCGCTAACAGTTAGCCTATAAGGAATGCTAACGTCTCATGCATGTAGCATAGGTAGAATGCTAAATATGTTTCTAAACACATCAATATACCTTTCTTAGCAAATGACTCTAGCTAGACTAGCTATAATCAGCATTAAAAGGGAAGCTTTCAAAAAAATTGCAATAGACTATTAGTGTTCTGGCTAACGCCTGTCAAGATTATCTATTTGAAAGAACTGGAGAAAGGCAGCTGCTAGATTCAGGATATGTTAGCATTGCTAATAACTTACCGACAAAATTATACTACAGCTTGCGGTTGTGATGAACATAAGGTATACATAACGCACCTCTTTTCAGCAACAGCGTATCCTGCTTTACATTGTTCAAGGTTTTCAAAACCGTCCTTGGTGAAATGGTTTGTGCAAATGTGTCGAGGGTCGAACTGCACAGGGATCTTCTACGCTACGGTATAGACAAACATCAGCCATGACCGTCTAGACCATAGACATAATAAAGAGTAGACGCCGCATTGGCTGCTGGGCGCGAGAAATGCAGCCGCCATCTTGGAAAGGTCAAGTTCCTCGTTGCTTAGCATCAGAATAGACAAGATGCCAGTACTGTGCGGCATATTCCTGCTCAAATCGGCAGACAATCGCAAACAGGGCTCGGGGGATTACCTTTCACAAGTGAGATTTAACATTACCATACTATTGGTTGTATTTTGTGAAAATAATAACCATGTCCTGTATCATAGCTACATTTACATTTAGTCATTTAGCAGACGCTCTTATCCAGAGCGACTTACAGTAAGTACAGGGACATTCCCCCCCTCTGAGGCAAGTAGGGTGAAGTGCCTTGCCCAAGGACACAATGTCATTTGGCATTGCGGGGAATCGATCCGGCAACCTTCTGATTACATAATCAACTTTGATTGATAATTAACTTTGATTATTATATTAAACATAATCAATGAAAATATAGGCTACTATATTGTTTTAAATATGGCTAGCTGTGCAACAAGCAAGATTCAAAACTCGTATGAGGTTGGTTTACATGCAATTTTTAGGAAGTGAAATAGTTTTGAGGTGGAAATGACGTCAGATTTTGCGCTTTCCCTACCGTTTCTCTTCTCCACCTTTTCACCTCAGCACTGCCTCTCAGGATCGTGACTTTTGCTCTGTAACGGTAAACCATCTGCTGCAGTCATCCAATTTAGCTGCTAGTAATCTCTGTGCGTACTTATGTTTTACTTGTGCCGTTAATACCGTACTTAATTGATTTGAATAAAAAAATCCAGTAATTCCGTCATGATTGAAAACATTTTCGTCTAGTTTGATAGCTAGCTAAATCTCATATGGTCGATGCCTCAGCTAGGGTGGCTAATTTGCAGCTGGCGTCGGTGAAATAGGAACATAGAGTATGTTGCCTCAGCTAAAGATTCGTAGCAAGTACTGTTCAAATTATACATACAAATGTGTAGGTTTTTGCCAGCTCCAAATTTAGGATGAACTATTAGCTAACTCTGCTGTGGGTCAGCGCAAATGCTATTTTTATAGCTAAGTATTAACATTGGAGTGAACTAGTGTTGCACCTTTCCAAGATGGCTGCCCCACGGCTCGTCAGCGCCAGTAGCGGTGGATGCATCGTCTACTCTTTATTATGTCTATGGTCTAGACAATGTTAGCTAGACTCTAGCTCATCTGCTTTTTATAAACGCTGATTTGCAAGGAATGCAAGAACAGCTAGATAGCGGAAACACCTTGACTGTAGCCTACAGTCTAGGTGTTTCCGCTATCTGGCTGTTGTGTAGGCATGTAAACTTGTTTAGCTTGCTAACAAGAGCAGGGTATAATGTGTGATGATTTAGCCTAGTTTAATGGCAATAGGGCTAACGTTATTTCATGTTCCTGACTTTCATTCAAATAAATAACCTGTGTTGTCATGTAAACTACAATTCAAGATGCATGTTTGTCCAGATCAATTTTTCAGCAAGATAGCTAGAGCTAACTGAAGCTGAGTTGAATCACAATAGTTTGTTTGCTAAGCTGTAGTGCTAACGTTACCCACCTAAGGCGATCCTGTTTGCTTCGACAACAGAAGTGGAAACGACTAACGTAATAATTTCTAATGAAATCTCGTCAATCTGTTAAAAACAGTGTTGTGTAGACTCAATAGACTTATTTATGTTTTTATTTCATGTCTCCACCTTCATTCAGTAAATGCTGTGGGGTCTTTGCTCCGCAGCATCACTCGTTGTAAACCAACCAGAATAGGAGCATAAAGGATATGAGATATCTAAATTAAATCCCTGATGAACTGCACGTATACTTTGTCCTTGATAACAGTGAGAATAAGGAAATATCTTATAAGTATCAGCATCTGTCCAGAAGACTGTTTAAGTTTGTTGTCAAGTTCGTTCATTTTCTCAAAATGTATTCATTACAATTCCTTAGAATGAGCATAAGTCTATTAATTCCTAAATATATTAAACATAATCAATGAAAATATAGGCTACGGTGAAATTGCAGCTGGCGTCGGTGAAATAGGAACATAGAGTATGTTGCCTCAGCTAAAGATTCGTAGCAAGTACTGTTCAAATTATACATACAAATGTGTAGGTTTTTGCCAGCTCCAAATTTAGGATGAACTATTAGCTAACTCTGCTGTGGGTCAGCGCAAATGCTATTTTTATAGCTAAGTATTAACATTGGAGTGAACTAGTGTTGCACAGTAAACCTGTACTAAAAGAGACACTCTTACATAGCTTCAGTGTTCCTGTGCATACATAGGAGACAATCGCTGTTGTTCTGGTGCAGACAGGAGAACCTAGCAGAACGCCATCTCTGTAGCACTCCATCCAGTCCAGAACCCGGGGTCCTGAAGTCTCGACTCTTACGATACTCAAACGATGCGATGTTAATATACCTTTCTGATCTAACGAGTCTGGCTAACTGTCGTGACCTCTCAGGTGGGCTATGGCTGCGATGGAGAGCTGGAGAGATGGTTGTTCTGCTAGGTTCTCCCGTCTCTGCACAGGAAATGCAGATCTTTTGCAGTGATCGTTAATGAGTCTAATGACGAATCATGGTCTGAATTATGATGGCCCATGCTACACCCCATCACCATGCCTTTATTGGCTAGATAACATATAGATGATCATATAGATCACCTTGGCTAGATAACCATGTTTCATGTCTTTGACCTTTTTTGTTTTTGAGGCTGCAAAGTTTGTTGCAATGTTTTTATTTTAGTATACCATATTTTCTGGTTTGAGCAAATAAACAAAATATTTCCGTGTTGAAATCAAACTTTTGAGTTGTCATTACTAATAAGTGTGTTTTAGTGAAAAACTATCCAAGTACTAATACAGTAATTAGTTAATTGTAATATTTAGCTACAGAGATTCAGTGCACTGATCATGTTAAGCAAAGACAACTACAATGTTTAAAGTTTTGCAAGGGGAGGGGCTCGGAATTCTGCCCTGCAAGGAATGGAGAGACTTTTAGATTTAATGGCTGCCAGGAACAGGATAATTTCTCTTAACAAGTCTTCCTTATATAAGAATTATCTACTTATTATGAGATTCTCAATGTACTTAAAACAAGAATTGTCATCTGGTTTTCATCCTCTCTCGACTTATTTTGAGCAAATTTGCCTTAACCTGGTTTGTACTCAAGTTCTTATTTACTGAAAAAATTAAATAAATATCTTAAAATGAGTCAACAAATCTTAACAAGAATGCTCAAAACAAGTGGTCCAAGCCTATATTGAGATTTTGAGCAGTCTTTATGGATTTTTTTTTCTTGTTTCAAGAAATCTTTTTCTTATTTCAAGAAATCTTTTTCTTATTTCAAGAAATCTTAACAAATGTGATTATCTTGCTGCACTGGCAGATAATTGTGCTTGTTAAAAGAACATTTTGCTCATTATTTGATATTTTTTTTACAAGTCATTTTCTGCAGTGTAGCATTTTTTCCCTGGAAAATTTCATTGGATGTATCATGTGGCATAGAACAGCACCCGGGCAATTTTCAGCCCCCAACCAATGTTATATACCCTATTCAGAGACCTTAAGGAACAGTGTGAAATATCCCCAAAAAAGTCAATCACACCTATATTAAACGCCGCCCTCGAATAAATGCTGCCTCGAATAAACACTGCCACAAAAATGATCATTGTGTTATAAACACCGCAGCGATTAATCAAAGAAATACGGTATTCTTGGGCCTATCAGAATGGAATGCTTGGAATGTTGGGTAACTGGATTTGAGTAAGCTACACCTTTGGAAGGAACTGTTGAGTTACCAGTTCAACAAAAAAAAGAAATCCTGTGCACAATGCAGTACCCAACATTAACCTATTTAGTCTGTAGATGTAAAGGGAACGAAACTTAGGCTATTCTAAATTATCTGTCAGGCTAGTTGTAGTAGATAGTGTTTAATTTCTAGTGTTAAATAATAATTATATTTGGTCACATTTTTTCAGTAACCATTCTATCATTTGGATAAAATAAATGTATTTAGTTTAGTCTTGGCCAATACATTTTGATTTAACACTATACAGAAGACATGACAATTATCTCCTTGGAAAATACATTTTCTCTTAATGCACAGTATATCTTCCAATCATAATTCATTAATTTGGAAAATGAAGGAAAACTTGAGAACCTTAACATCACCTTTTTTCCCCTATGGCAGATTCTGAATTGCATGTACATTATTGCTCCTGAAATAGCGAAGAGGAAACACTGATCTTGTGCAACTTGTGTAATAAGAGTTCGAAAGGATATGGGTTCTTTGAGGGGTTTCTCTGCAGCTAGAGGGACCTTGGTAGCCCGTGCATGGCATTTAAGATCATAGCATGAGCGATCAGCACAGCCCACAATCTCAATCCAGCCCTGCAATTAACACAGTTATGGGAGAATAGGTCAACATCTTACCACAAGGTCAACACAAGACCTAAATACTGGACTTCTACAGAGTGACCTACGTAAGACGTTTTGGTCTCTGCATCCCAGCAATCACAAGCATAATGGGCCATCTCGTTGTCCATATGCTGGCGGAAGCGAAGCTTGTCTTTTGCCACGCCAACTTTTATCAGGTAAAGGTAGATTCTGCCAATGAAGTATCCCAGGACGGAGTTATTGATGATTTCCTAAAATAGATGGAGAGAATACTTTTAAAGAGACTTGCTGCACAACAACATAGACCTAGGTTAAATAGTGTTTTATATCCTTTCAGCATTTCTTGAAGTCTACTTTGTCCTCTGAGGTTTAAATTGTGCCAGATCTCTGTAAAAACATGCATTATTGTGTTTCAACATTGAGCTCTGTGGTTGTAAGGCTCAGTGTATCATGAGCAGCGCTTGACTAACTCCTTTGCTCTCCAGCCACTCTTTTGCTCTCTACCCACCTGTCATATTAGCTTATCTTGTTCACACCATTAGTCACTGGAGTGCAAGCGCAAGGCAATAGGCTTAACCCAAATGAATAAGAATTAAACACTGTGTAGGTAAAGCTCTTGGGAGTTGTAGGGTAGTAGCTCGAAGTGTCACTCACATTGCAATGAGTTTCTCAGATATCTTTTGAGAAGACTACAATAAAACGTAAAAATAAACACATATATAGAATGCCACCCTCAAATGGCTGGTACGAGTGACTGTGTTACACGCCACAGCCGAATTCTACATGCAATTTGTGGGTGCTAATGCTAAACCCTGATAATGAGGACGACCCATAGATTATTAGGAAGGGAAAGGATTTTTCCTTAACACTTCTACTAAAGAGTTGGTACAAAGTTTAAGGTAACATTTCAAAAATCTTTTATATATATATATATATATATATATATATATACACACACATATATATACATATATATATATACACACACACACACACACCAATGACCCCACTGTATGTATATATATATATGTGCACACACACACACCTCCCTGAGTCACCACCTTACCGTGGTGGAGGGGTTTGCGTGTCCTAGTGATCCTGGAAGCTGTTGTCGGGGGCTTTATGCCCCTGGTAAGGTCACCCAAGGCAAACAGGTTCCAGGCGAAGGACCAGACAAAGCGTGGCTCAAAAACCTACCATGAAGAAAAATAACAATGGTTCTCAGTTGCCCCTGCCCGGAAGCGGGTCACCGGGGGCCCCCCCCTGGAGCCAGGCCCGGGGGTGGGGCTCGATGGCGAGCGCCTGGTGGCCGGGCCTTTTCCCACGGAGCCCGGTCGTGCACAGCCCGAAGAGACAACGTGAGACCCTCTTCCAGTGGGCTCACCATCCGCAGGAGGGGTCATGGGGATCGGGTGCATTGTGAGACGGACAGCGGCCGAAGGCGGGGGCCTTGGCGGTCCGATCCTCGGCTGCAGAAGCTAGCTTTAGGGACGTGTAACGTCACCTCGCTGGCGGGAAAGGAGCCTGAGCTGGTGCGCGAGGTAGAGAGATTCCGGCTAGATATAGTCGGCCTCGTCTCGACGCACAGCATAGGCTCCGGAACCAGTCTCCTTGAGAGGGGCTGGACTCTTTTCTACTCTGGAGTTGCCCTTGGTGAGAGGTGTCGAGCTGGGGTGGGAATACTTGTTTCCCCTCGGTTCGGCACCTGTACATTGGGGCTCACCCCGGTGGACGAAAGGGTAGCCTCCCTCCGCTTTCGGGTGGGGGGACGGGTCCTCACTGTTTGTGCTTACGCACCAAACGGCAGCTCAGAGTACCCACCCTTTCTGGAGTCTCTGGGGGGGGTGCTGGAAAGCGCTCCTCCTGGGGATTCCCTCGTCCTCCTGGGGGACTTCAATGCTCATGTGGGCAATGACAGTGCGACCTGGAGGGGCGTGATTGGAAGGAACGGCACCCCCAATCTGAACCCGAGCGGTGTTTTGTTGTTGGACTTCTGTGCTAGACACGGCTTGTCCATAACGAACACCATGTTCAAGCATAAGGGTGTCCATATATGCACCTGGCACCAGGACACCCGAGGTCTCAGTTCGAATTGTTCATTGAGTCCGAATGGGCCATGTTCCGGGCCTCCATTGTTGAAGCAGCTGACCGGAGCTGCGGCCGCAAGGCGGTCGAAGCATGTCGTGGCGGTAACCCTCGAACCCGGTGGTGGACTCCGGAGGTGAGGGATGCCGTCAAGCTGAAGGAGGCCTATCGGACTTTATTGGCAGGTAGGACTCCAGAGGCAGCTGATGTGTACCGGCAGGCCAAGCGGAACGCGGCTTTGGCTGTCGCGGAGGCAAAAACCCGGGCATGGAAGGAGTTTGGCGAGGCTATGGCGAATGAATTCCAAACGGCTTCAAAAAAAGTTCTGGACCACCATCCGGCGACTCAGGAGGGGGAAGCAGTGCTCTGTCAACACTGTATACGGTGGGGATGGTGCGCTGCTGACCTCGACGGGGGACGTCCTGGATTGGTGGAAGGAATACTTCGAAGACCTCCTTAATTCCACCAACACGCTTTCCGACGTGGAGGAAGAGTCTGGGGACATCGGGGGGGGGGGGGCCTTCTATCCCGGGGGCTGAGGTCGCCGAGGTGTTTGAAAAGCTCCGCGGTGGCAGGGCCCCTGGGGTGGATGAGGTCCGCCCGGTGATGTGGTCCTGTTGGCTTCATCGGGCCGCGACCTTCAGCTCTCACTGGAGCGGTTCGCAACCGAATGTGAAGCGGCTGGGATGCGAATCAGCACCTCCAAATCTGAGGCCATGGTTATCGACCGGAAAAGGGTGGAGTGCCATCTCCGGGTCGGGGAGGAGATCTTGTCCCAAGCGGAGGATGTTCAAGTATCTCGGGGTCTTGTTCACGAGTGAGGGAAGAATGGAGTGCGAGATCGACAGGCGGATCGGTGCGGCGTCCGCAGTGATGCGGGCTGTGCATCGGTCCGTCGGGGTGAAGAAGGAGCAGAGTCGAAAGGCGAAGCTCTCTATTTACCAGTCGATGCTCGGTCATCCGGGAGGGGCTCAGAGTAGAACTCCTCCGCGTTAAGAGGAGCCAGCTGAGGTGGCTCGGGCATCTGATAAGAATGCCTCCTGGACGCCTCCCTGGTGAGGTGTTCTGGGCACGTCCCACTGGGAAGAGGCCCCGGGAAGACCCAGGACACGCTGGAGGGACTATGTCTCTCGGCTGGCCTGGGAACGCCTCGGGGTCCCCCAGGAAGAGCTGGTGGAAGTGGCCGGGGAGAGGGAAGCCTGGGCCTCCCTGCTTAGATCGCTGCCCCCGCGACCCGACCCCCGGACAAGCGGTAGATGACGGATATATATATATATATATTTTTTTTTTAAGAAATAACTGTACATTTTTATCTATGAAAATATGTCCAAAGTTTCATAAATCTTTTTGAACATACCTTTAAACCTTCACTAAAATACATAAGATCAAAAGCAATAAGTGCTTTTGTTGTTTTCCAGTTAAGTTCAGTTTTTCTTAGACAGTGAGAAAAATCCAGTCCGTCTTGGGCTTGAACAATTGCATTGAAGTCTGGTTGAATGTCTAAGGTAGATATGCGAAGGACAGCTGACTATCAGGGTCTGCAGCTTAACTAACAAACCATCAGCGGCCCGCACCCAATCTGCATCAGTCAAGTTCTTGTATTGGTCCGTGTGTTTAGTCCCGTAGTGCCAATTCAAATTGTAATCCTTCAACACAGCGATCTATTTCTCCACAAACTAAGCACACAGCTTTGCCTTCAGTAAAAAGATACTTAGACTTGAATGTCCATGTCTTGTTAAACCTTTCATTTTTTAACCTTGAGAGGACATTTGAGGGTTAACCAACAGCTAACTCGCTGTCTACTGTCAGTGAGGCTGCGTAAGCACACATACGTAAATCGCCTAATCACTATGGTCTTTCAAGACTACAGATTTCCTACCGCACAACATATTTACTTTTAATTTACCTCACATGGGCCACACTGGGACAGCCAAAGGGCCGGGTGTGGACCGTGGGCCGTACAAAAGCCCAGGTCTGGTCTAGTGCCATATGTACCTATTACAAACTCAACCTTAATAATAAAAGAGCTTTGCATTACTGTGACAGAAGTATAATACAACCTCCCCAGAGCCAGAGACGTAGCATATATCACAAAAATTGTGATGTAGAATTCCACATATGGAAATTGTACATGATTTCACTGTTTGAATAGTATCCATAATAATTTTTTCCAGATATCTGGATAGTATACATGTTTTAAATGCTGCTGCAGTTCCGTTATGTAATTAGCCTGCAGTGTTTCCCATTTGTGGCCGGGAGGGGTTCAAAATAATTCCTTCGTTAATAATTCGTTACACAGGACTTTATTATATTAAATATTAATCCAACATGAATCATACCATCACAAAATCAACAACTATGGCAGGTAGCAACGCTAGTCCTAAATAACTTAATTTAACTGGTCGGCTCCATGACGCCGGTTAAGTAGTTAGCTCCTGAGACTTCTAACCAAAAGAATGAAGGGGAACCTTCAATTAAGACATGTTCGTAGGTACCTAGCGAAAAGTAGCCTGAACTTTCCTAGATCTTTAGCTACGGCACTAATGCTGTAGGCTCGCTGATATAGCTGTCTGTCTTACTAGAACGGCGTATGTATGCATCGTTGCTAACGTGTGCTGACGTTGTGACTGTATGTATGTGAGAAAGACACGTGACAGAGAAACAGAGGGAAAGCAGGGAAAGGAAATGCAGCTGAACAAATACGCTGCGTGTTTTACCCTAAATAGTGTTAAAAACTTTAACGAAATGCAATATGTGGCGGCCGGTGTTGATTCTGTGGCGCACCGCCACAAATTAGTCTGTGTGGGAAACACTGAGCCTGACATGAACCCTAAACATTCTGACAAGAACAGGGCTTGAAATTGCAACCATTTTGGTTGCATATGTTCCCAAAACGGTGTCTGTGCAAACTCAGAATATATTTGAGAGCATTTGTGCGAGTGCAAATCGTTATGGTGCGACTTGTTTTAATTTCTTTACAAAACGCTTGCTAATTAGCCTATTGCACAGTATGTGCCTGCTGTGTGCTGATAAGAGTGACCAGTCCACCTTTCTATCCAACGTTACATAACCATTTCAACTAAATCTTAAAGCACATTTTAGATTGGCTAACATTAGCCAGTCAGTCACTCCTTGTCACCACGCTCTGTTGTCATGTGACCGAGAGATAACAAGCGCGCAAAATAAATACGCCAACATTTTTTGTTGTGGTGCTTCTTATTATTCGGTGGGTGCTCCTAAATGTTTGCTGGTGCACTTAACTTTTTAAAGCTGGGAGCACCAGTGCCACCAAATAAAGTTAATTTCAAGCCGTGAAGAATTGTTACTGTTAAGCTATTAGAATAAATAAGAGTTAGGCCTCAATAAAGAAAACACCTGCATGATAAATCTATTGAGCATAATGATTTCCCCTAGCCTGACGTTGTCATACTCATAATTCTAGTCAGAATATGAGTCTGAGAACTCTCCATTGGGCTTTGACTACGGGGCGTGTTTCAAACGAGCCTGGAAAACAAATGCCTCTTCGCTCAATTGGATAGATCTACAACCAATTAGAGCAACAGAGTATAGGACGTATGTTAAGTGCCGCATAGTTGTTGTCAATAGAACTAAACTGCAAGCAGACTTGAAGTACAGTGCCCTCCAAAAGTATTGGAACAGTGAGGCGAATTCCTTTATTTTTGCTGTAGACTGAAAACATTTGGGCTTGACATCAAATAATGAACGTGAGACCAGAGATCAACGTTTCAGCTTTTATTTCCAGGTATTTACATCAGGATCTGATGCACAACTAAGAAAATATCACATTTTGTTTGAATCCACCCATTTGTCATGTGAGCAAAAGTATTGGAACAGATATACTTAAAACATATTTAAGTGAATAAGACTTAATATTTAGTTGCAAATCCTTTGCTTTCAATAACTGCAGCAAGTCTGTGACCCATTGACGTCACCAAACTTTTGCATTCTTCCTTTTTGATGCTTTCCCAGGCTTTCACTGCAGCCTCTTTCAGTTGTTGTTTGTTTTGTGGGGTTCCTCCCTTCAGTCTCCTCTTAAGCAGGTAAAATGCATGCTCTATAGGGTTTAAGTCTGGAGATTGACTTGGCCAGTCTAATACCTTCCATTTCTTGCCCCTGATGAACTCCTTTGTTGTTTTGGCAGTGTGTTTTGGGTCGTTATCTTGCTGCATGATGAAGGCTCTGCCAATCAGTTTGGTTGCATCTTTCCTTAAATTGGCAGACAAAATGTTTCTGTAGACTTCCGAGTTCATTTTGCTGCTGCCATCATGTGTTACATCCTCAATGAAGATTAATGAGCCCGTCCTAGAAGAAGCCATGCAAGCCCAAGCCATGACATTACCTCCACCGTGTTTCACAGATGAGCTTGTGTGTTTGGGATCATGAGCAGTTCCTTTCTTTCTCCAAACTTTAGCCTTTCCATCACTTTGGTAAAAGTTAATCTTTGTCTCATCAGTCCATAAAACTTTGTCCCAGAATTTTTGAGGTTCATCTCTGTACTTTTTGGCAAATTCCAGCCTGGCCTTCCTATTCTTCTTGCTAATGAGTGGTTTGCATCTTCTGGTGTAGCCCTTGTACTTTTGTTCATGAAGTCTTCTGCGAACAGTAGATAGTGATACCTTCACTCCTGCCATCTGGAGGTTGTTGCTGATCTCACTAACAGTTGTTTTAGGGTCTTTCTTTACAGCTCTCACAATGTTTCTGTCATCAACTGCTGATGTTTTCCTTGGTCTACCTGTTCGACGTCTGTTACTTAGTACAGCAGTAGTTTTCTTCTTCTTCAGGACATTCCAAATGGTTGTACTGGCTATGGCCAATGTTTCTGCAATGGCTCTGATTGATTTTCCATCTTCTCTAAGACTCACAATTGCTTGTTTTTCACCCAAAGACAGCGCTCCGGTTTTCATGTTGTTTTCACCTCTGAATACAGTCTGCATAGACAAAACCTATCTTACCCAATCTGAACCTGAGTGTAGACATTCAGTGGTATTTATTGATTGAATAATGTATGTAATAGGACACACCTGGGCAACAAAACACACCTGTCAGTCATATGTTCCAATACTTTTGCTCACGTGACAAATGGGTGGGTTCGAACAAAAAGGCGATATTTTCTAATTTGTGCATCAGATCCTGATGTAAATACCTGGAAATAAAAGCTGAAACGTTGATCTCTGGTTTCACATTCATCGTTTGATGTCAAGCCCAAATGTTTTCAGTCTACAGCAAAAATAAAGGAATTGGCCTCACTGTTCCAATACTTTTGGAGGGCACTGTATGCTTGAAGAATGAATACAAACGATTTTTGCCGGTGTTGTAAAATTAATTTAAGGGTAGGGGGAGTACTTGTTCACACGGTCAACCTTTTTGAGCGAAACAATAAATGGCAATGCATATACGAACAAGTTCTCCGTTTATGATTACAACTCCACAAAAAAAAAGGAGAAACCACAATGGCCACTGGGTTTTCATTGTGTCCCATCTTCTTCGCGACCATCGGGGCCAGCTGATAAATTAAACTTTTACCGAATCCCGTAGGAAGGACGGCAAAAACATATTTTCCATCGACAAATGCCTTGATTGCGTCTCTCTGTTACTCTTTCAAAATTAATGCGCTGTCGATGTCTTCTAAAACAGACTATGGCAGAATCATAACATCCCAGATCTCCAGCGGTAGCCATGTTTGTTCAAAAAGAATTCAACTTAAGCGCTCTTTTGTGACGTGGGTGATTACGTTACTGTTGATCATCTGTCCATCATCGTATAAAGCCCGCCCTGGCAATTTCATTGGTTCGCCCAGATTCTGGTTTTCTGTAGTTGGTCCCCAATACGAGACCCTCCAGACCCAACTTCCCAACCAAATTGTTTTGGGGGCGGGGAGAAGTTGGGCTGGCAGCCAGGTTAGATTTCCCCCCCAATGCTGCAACTTGAGACGTAGACCCCAAGCTATAAACCGAGTGCAATAACGCTAAGCCTATTACTGTGTTAAATAAAACGATGCATTGGACAAAATTATATTAAATAAAAGCAAAAAACACATGGACAAATATAGCATGTTAACTTGAAAGTGATTCATCATTGGAACCAGAATACTACAGGACACAGCACGCAATCACACAAATGAAAACAATAATTAAATAGGCAATTATGCTACACCGGGACCGCCGTATTGACTGCGAGTAATCAAGGCTGTTGTTTAAATTGTGTTTAGCTAAAACTTAGTCTCATAGGTAGAGCTTAAGGGAGGGCAGTTAGATAACTAGTATACACTGGTCAAAGAGCAGCTAGCCAGTGAGTCAGTTTCGGTTTCAGGGTATTCGAGACGCCTTTTGTTTGACAGTAATTGGGGGCGTTGTATTTGTCTCTGCCTCGTCTGGCAGCCTCTGCGCACAAAGACTTGGTAGAACAAAGACAGGGAATCTACCTGCGGGAGTCCACCGAGGAAGGGCGACGGGGCCCGGATCACCTCTTCTGATAAGCATCACCCTATTTAAATTATATTCTACCAAGAACATATTCATAGCTAGCATGTGTTTTCTTCAAATTCCTGTTCATTACACTACCCGTAGACGTAGATGTGTCACAAAGTATATACGGTCAACTTCTAACCTTCACAACCTATCCAGATTTGTAACCACAGTGAGTTAACTCCCTGTCACGTGACAAAGGACACAGTGAAAGGAAGGGAGTGATTGACAGGTAATATTAACTAAAATTATTATCTAAAATCTTCATTAAGAATCAGAATAGATTTTATTTGCCATGAACGTTTGCACAAACGAGGAATTTACTTTGGCAGGGAGGTGCATACATTAAACATATAGGAATATTGAAACTTAAATATGTGGACTAACAATACAAAAGGAGCAAAGTCTAGCTAATACTAAGGGGGGTCTAGCTAATACTAAGGGGAATAAAAAATAAAATATAGGTAGCCATAATTTACAATCTAACCTAAAAATATAGATTGTGCAAGAGAAAAGTTAAGAATGTAAAGATTACGTTAGTAATTAGTAAAAGATTATGTAACGTTGGAACGGTCACTATCAGCTCACAGTAGGCACTTACTGTGTAGTAATTAGCGAGCATTTTGTAGAGAAACGAACAATTGCACCACAACAACTATTTGCACTCGCTCAAATGCTCCCAGATATATTTTGAGGTCATACAGAATACGTTTCAGGAGAGTGAGACTGGTAGCAATTTTGAGCCTTGACAAGATACATTTGTCAAGTAGCCTATATAATACAAATTTAATAAGAAATTCGCCTCTCCATGTAGTCCTTTTGTACAGACTATTTATTCATTGAATTTCAGAAAATGTGCTACATTGTGATATGCATCATTATTGGGATATGAAAGGACCTATATCAGAATATGAGATTTGTCATATTGTACAGCCCTAGACTACAGCCACCTAGGCTTTGAGTGCTACCGGAGCATCCAGGCACCGCTCAGGTTTCTTCCCCCATGCCGTCAGGCTTCTCAATCAACAACATTAAACTTAAATTAAAAGTTTAAATATCCACCAGCACTCAACACTATATTGTAATATTTGCTATTTTTACTGTTCTATTTTGTTTTGCAATTTACTGCCATTTCACTGCCCTCTGTTGGTTGGCTGTGGCAAACTTTGACATACCGACAGTGACACTGACTAATTATCCCATTGTCTGTTTATAGTAACATTAATTATTAAAAGTTTACTGACCTGCTCTACAGCATCCCCCAGTTTCATAATGTGGGCAGACTGGCCGCTGGTCTGGGCCTTTGAAGAGTATAGCATTATGTCAAGGTCAGCCACATTGGGGAACTTCGGGTGGATCTTCTCAGTTGGATCCACAAAGTGCTCAATCTCAGCCATGGTAAACTCTCTGTGGGTAAGATATTATAGGATCAGCTGGTTACTTCCGCAATCTTTAACCTTTACATAATATTTTCGATGATCAACTTCCAAAACTGCATACCAAGACACATCAACCAGAGAAAATTATGACTTAAAATTGTCAGATATACCCTCCACTTGTTACTGAGTCACTGCATCCCTCACCTGACACGTATGAGTCCAGAACGGGGTGAGATCTCATTCCTAAATGAGTTTCCAATCTGAGCAGCAGCAA
Source organism: Hypomesus transpacificus (assembly GCF_021917145.1). Taxonomy (NCBI): domain Eukaryota; kingdom Metazoa; phylum Chordata; class Actinopteri; order Osmeriformes; family Osmeridae; genus Hypomesus; species Hypomesus transpacificus. Next base: position 833,901 of record NW_025814042.1, read on the forward strand.
ATGGAAGCTTGCCCTGGTTAAACTCCAAAAGTCGCTTGAAGTTGAGGAAAATTCCCTGTGCAGTTTCAGGCCTCAGATAGCTGCAAGTATTCAGTCACTATTTAGAGAAAAACTAAAAGGTACTGAAAGGTGTAAAGTTATGCAGCATCAAACTTGCACCTTACCCAGTCATGTTCCCTCCTGGCCCAATAGATGTCTGGAACATGAGGTTAAAGGAGATGGGGGGGGTTAGGTCATTTCCTGTGGTGGGGGATTTGACATTGTACTTCACAAAGAGGTCTGTCAGTTCTAGTTGGGTGTAGTTGTCCATCTGAAAAGAGAATTGTACTTCTTTGTCAATAAATTGGACTTCCTACACACACGTAGTCGGTTGTATATTTGCAGGCGATATTGGTGTTAGTTGCAAACCTGAGTGATGACATCTTCCATTTCAGACTTTTTTGAATCTTGACACTTTTTGTCAGACATCAGTTTCTGGATATGGGCTGAGTTTGGTGATGGGGAAAAAAACACTTGATTAGATTTAAATCTACCTTTTAACGCTCCACTGGGAACTGGTGGCAGATATGGAAGAATCAACTTTGATTATATTCGAATGAACAGTGACAAGCCCCTGCCAATCCTTAAAATTAGTTAGGTTTTTTTGTAAAGGAGAAGGAGCTTTTGGACGAGGCTTTCAATGCAAAAGAAAATGATTTTTTTCTGAAAAGCGCAGATTTTCAGTACTCTCTGGAACGGCGCTGGGCATATAATTTATTCGGTGCATGTCACTACCAAAGCTACGAAAACACAAATTGTCCCTACCAAAAATTGCAGAGTGAAACATAATTTTGTAATACATATAGCTCAAAAAAAAAAAATTCTGCTCAAACTTGGTTGCATGCTACTGTGCGCTCAAGTGAACTATTGATGTCCCTAGCAAAGCTCAAATCAAACCTATGCTCCTGTTTCATATCACCACCATTGTTTATGCATCAAGGGCACTGCACCATCTATAATTCTAGATATTTGTGTGCTCCACCAATTTTATCATGGGCATTATGCACTGTAGTGCAAGTAATCTGTATGTGTGTTTCACTGACATCTTAATCACTGACTGCATCATGGGCACTGTGCACTAGTGTGACCGAATTTTTATGACCTTGTCAAGACGACGGACAATGTGTGATGACGGATGATGACACGTTGAGAAAGAGGGGGCTTGTTTGTTCCAACTGCAGAGGCTGACCTGTGTCAGCCAGGACAATACAAAAAATTAATTTATTCTACATACATCCAATTATTTATCAGTTTAAAAATAGCTTACCTTTGAGAAGGTGGTCAGCTCGGAAGCACTCTCCATTTTTTACATCTTTTACCATGTAGTCAGCAAACTTATCCACATGCCCTGAAGTCCTGTTATAATAAAAAAAAATACATTTGACGCCACTGATTCTTATTTAATGTTTTTACAATAATTAGGCTGTTGAGATGCCACTGGGCTATGAACTTAAAGCTCCCATGCCTTAATTGCAGTTTGATATGTGTCTGTCAATTTAAACCCATAGATCAGGACAGTCCAGCTGTCTCCCGGAACCACTAGGAATTCCCAACCCATTTCAGAACAATGTAATTACTATGCCCTCTAACAACATTAACCAGCATTTGACTCTAGCATGAATCATTGTTTTTAAAATCAATACAATCCCTGCAATTCACACATCGTGGAAAAAAGGAGACAACATTTTGTGGTACGATCCACACAACACATCTGACGTTTTTGTGGTTTAACTGGCTAGAAGGGTGTTTATGAAGAGTGGTCAGATGCGTGCATGATGCAAGATTAAACCCAGGAGAAGGCAAATGACAGAGGAAGCAATACTAACGAGTGGAAAAAATGACAGGTGACATTGGGTGAGCTACAGTGCATTCAGAAAGTTTTCACTTTGTTGTTACAGCCGTATTTCATAATTGATTAAATTCAATATTTCTCAATTCTACACAACACCCTGTAATGATATTTTGAAAAAAAAGTGTTGAAAATTTTGCAAATCTATTAAAAACAAAAATAATCACATGTACATAGGTATTCACAGCCGTTGCCATGACGCTCAATTTTGCTCAACTGCATCCTGTTTCCACTGATCATCCTTGAGATGCTTCTACAACTGGATTGAAGTCCAGCTGCGGTAAATTCAGTTGATTGGACATGATTTGGAAAGGCACACATCGATCTAAATAAAGTTGCACAGTTCACAGTGCATGTCAGAGCACAGGCACAGATCTGGGGAAGGGTACAGAAAAATGTCTGCAGCACTCTGAAGGTCCCAAGGAGCACAGTAGCCTCCATCCTGCGTAAATGGAAGAAGTCTGGAATCACCAGGGGCTTCGTATAAACGTTGCGTACGCACAAAAAGCTTGCGTACGCTGGTTTTCACGCACACTTTGTGATGCATAAAGATATACTTGACGTGAGAATGTGCGGGCCGTCACAGAAAGTGTTGTCTGGCTCTGAAACATGGCGAATTCTAACTGAAGTGCCAAAACTCACTAAACATTACAAAATAAAGTTTCCACTACTATGTTTATGACGTTGACTATTCAAAAAACATAAAAATAAAAGTTTGATCATTAATGTGGATGATCACATCAAAATGCCAAAACCCAAAACAGGAAATGTTATATAGCTTTGTGTTTAATCCGCCACCACTTAACTTCTGTTAAACTTGAGGGTGTCAAACGAACGACAAAATCACTCAGGAAATGCATGTCACTCTAACCCTATAGCTGCCATGCTGTTACAATGCGCCACCACTCGTTTCTTAATTTAAAGTTTTACATCAGACCATTTCTTCTTAATTTCTGCCATGGTGCGGTTCTCCGAACCCACAGCATTTTTGGCCGTATAATACTGATTTTATTTGTAATGTACTTTACATTGAGCTAAATCTCAAAGTGCAACAGGTTAAAAACAAGAAAGGGCGTAAATAGTGAGTTTTCCACTCCGCCAACTTTCTTTTGTCGCTAATACCTGATAACAAGCCGCCAAACATGACACATTTTCTCGCCTCCATCTCTGTTGTCAGAACCTCAATCTCAGTCTGTGATTTTTTTTTGCGTGATTAGTCATTTTACCGTATTTCTTCAAATAAACCCTGCGGCGTTTATTAAATAATGTTCATTTTTGGTGCGGCGTTTATTCAAAGAAATACGGTAATTCAGACAAAGAAAGGAGCTCATTTATAGTCCATCCGCATATTCATTTATGGGAGGAGGCAAGGCGGGGTCAGTGGCTTGTTCAATCTCACGTTGATTGTGATTTATAAAGGAAAGTTGAGCAGGATCTGGCGTACGACCGGTTTTATACATGTGAATATTTCTGTGCGTAGGTACTTTGAGTTTTGGCCGTACGCCATCTTCTGGTATGAAAGCTGCGCAATCCATTTTGCATGAGGCCCCAGGACTCTTCCTCGAGTTAGCCGTCCGGCCAAACTGAGCGATCGGGGGAGAAGGGCCTTAGTAAGAGAGGTGACCAAGAATCCCATGGTCAATCTGACAGAGCTCCAGCGTTGCTCTGTGAACAGAGAACCTTCCATAAGGACAACCATCTCTGCAGCAATCCACCAATCAGGCCTGTATGGTAGAGTGGCCAGACGGAAGCCACTCCTTAGTAAAAAGGCACATGACAGCCTGCCTGGAGTTTTCCAAAAGGCACCTGAAGGACTCTCAGACCATGAGAAAACAAAATTCTCTCGTCTGATAAAACGAAGATTTAACTCTTTGGCCTGAATGTCAAGCGTCATGTCTGGTGGAAACCAGGCACTGTTCATCATCTGGCCAATACCATACCTACAGTGAAGCATGGTGGTGGCAGCATCATGCTGTGGGGATGTTTTTCAGCGACAGGAACTGTGAGACTAGTCAGGATCGAGGGAAAGATGAATGTAGCAATGTACAGAGACATCCTTGATGAAAATCTGCTCTGAAGCACTCTGAACCTCAGACTGGGGCAAAGGTTCATGTTCCAACGACCCTGAGCACACAGCCAAGATAAAAGGAGTGGCTTTGGGACAACTCTGTAAATGTCTTTGAGTGGCCCAGCCAGAGCCCAGACTTGAACCTGATTGAACACCTCTGGAGAAATCTGAAAATGGCTGTGCACCGACACTTCCCATCCAACCTGATGGAGCTTGATACGTCCTGCAAAGAAGATGGGAGAAACTGACCAAAAATAGGTGTGCCAAGCTTGTTGCATTCTAATCAAAAAGACTTGAGGCTGTAATTGCTGCCAAAGGTGTTTCAACAAAGTATTGCGCAAAGGCTGTGAATATTTAAGTATATGTTGGCGGCCGCCTCCATAAATTTTGGTGCTGCCTCCAGCTCTCGACAACTCCAACGGGTGTCTTCTTGGAAAACCCTATACTGTCAAACAAGCATTGCTCTCGGCTAATTTGTGTTGTTTGTAACTGCAATTACGGCATCACGCCATTTGGTGGCACTATCAAAATTAGCACAGTGCTCCGGGAAAGGCTATGCCTAAAATGCCAATGAGGAAGAAAAGAGCTGCGATTTTCAACAAGGGATTTCCCCCAACAGAGTCTTTTATCCATCCTGTAGAAAAGGAGTTTGTCAACAGGACCCTGATATTTTGTGGCTGTTCAACAGGTTAAATATGGTTTATTTAGCATCCAAACACGTCTAGTGTCTTAAGGTTTCCTAAATAAACAAATACATCCCATCAGTGAATACAGTTTTGTTATACAGCTTAGTTTTAGTTATGAATGCTGGTGAGCTAGATAGCTACGTTTTTTTTCACGTTTAAGCTTTGCAGATATTGCTTGTCGAGTAAGTGATTTAAGTAAGGTGAGTTTGCGAGGAAGATGGTTATGAAAGCAGGTAAAACAGTGCAGATATCATCTTGTCATTACAGGCAGTTAAAAAGTAGCAAGTCATGTTACTATGCGGCAACTTTCTCACAGGGCTCTCAAGTCTCATGCATTCATCGTGAGACTCATTTTAGCCATTTCTCATGTTCTTACACAACACCTAGTATTTCTCACGCATTTCAACCATTTCTCATGCTGGGAAATAAAGGAGGACTTGTCCCGCTATATAGCCTACAATTAATGGACGAGGGGCAGATTTCTGCTGAGTTGATAGCTGCCTCCAGTTATACAGAGTAGGGCTGCTCGATTATGCCAAAATGATCATCACGATTATTTTGATCAATATTGAGATCACGATTAATTGTTGATTTTAACCTAATCAAATGTTATTGTCACAATGCATTGTACCTGCAAAATGGATGTGAATAAGGCCCCGTCCACACTAGCCCGGGTAAATACAAATACGCATATTCAAATTGAAAACAATCTCCATCAACACACTAGCGTTTTCATATCATTTTCCAAATACTTGCCGTCCACACTAACAGGTACATGACAATCGTTGTCATGGTTACGCCACTCCTGCCCCTCCTTTCCGCCAGGGTGCCCTGTTTACATACTCTTTTGGCAATACTATTTGGTGTTTTAAAATTGTCCCACCAGCTAGCTGTTCAGCCAGGTCTTACCCAGAATCGCCGCTCTGTTTGGTTTAAACCGTCTTCTCTGCCTTGTCCCCCTATCGTTCAGGCACACCGAGTACAACGCTCGCCTTCTGCGTAGGAGTAACGCGTATCTATTAAGTGATAATACTTGTACCTGAAGTACACTAACTAAACTGGTAAATAAATTAGAGATGGAGCAGCATATTTCTTTCACCTTCCATGCTCATCCTGACATTATAGCTATAGAGCGAAAGCTACCCCCAATGCCATGGCAACTGAATGTCATTGTATCTGAAAAGCTCCATGGACGCCGTCCACACTACTACGTGAACCCGGCGTTTTCAAATGTCTCCGGCTAGGGGAGCGTATTCGAAAAGCTCAGTTTTCAGTGTCCGAATACGCCGTATTAGTGTGGACGGGAGTTGCAAACGCAGACATATGTTTGCGTTTCGAAATTTACTCGGGCTAGTGTGGACGGGGCCCCTGTCCTCTGTAACCGTCTACATCAAGAAACTAAGCTGCGTGGTGCAGGGAACATCTCGTGATCAGACTTTAAGACTTGAACGCAGCAAGTTGCAGCCTACAGATAGGAGAAAAAGTGTATCATAGCCCATTACATAACGTGACAAATTTTCCGACTTATAACTCCTCCCCGAATGCAAGCGGCAACTCTCGCTGGTCGTTTCATGCAGCCGCAGCCGATGTTGAACGCAGCTATTGGTTTACAGAGCGCTAGATTGGCTTTGCAAAAAATAACTTTGATACAAAACGTTCTATTAACAGAATGACGCATTTTAAATATCGCTCAATCACATGAATTTGATCGTGGGAAGCCGAAATTGTGATCGTGATTAAAATTCGAGTAATCGTGCAGACCTAATACAGAGTTAAAAACCAGCCCATCAGAAACATCACCACCAGCTTGGATGTTTTGAGGGTGGCCAATTGATGGACCAGACCAGGAATGCATGAAATGGTTTTCCCTAATGAAAAACTGTTTAAATGTTCTGGCTCTGGTTGTGAACTGTGTAGATAAAAACAATGGCTTTCATGTCATTTATGTTGAAGTTATAAAAAAAAAAGCTTTAACGTAAGTAATTTTCTTCAATCAATACTAGAACAATGTTGCTTGTGAAAAGTGCTTGCTGAAGCCAGTTGAAGACACAGTAAACATGCTTGTGTGTGCACATGATCAGGATGATACCACCTCCTCCACCTCATTTTGAGCCAGGAAAAACCATGGTATTGTGTGTAAAATAATTTAAAAAAAAGAATTGAATCAATTTTGGAATAAGGCTGTAACATACCAATATGTGGAAAAAGTGAAGAGCTGTAAATACTTTCCGGATGCACTGTACATACATTCCAGTCTTGAAACTCAAAATCCAACTAGAATATTCAGTGGTTCATCACAATATATTCCTTTACGCACTACATTTATGCTTGATGAACCTATGATTTTGTATATATATTTAAGTGTGTAGCTGAGTGGGATTTTAGAATTACTTTGGGTGAAATAATAAATATCTAAAATGGCAGAGAGTAATGCAGAATGTGGGCTGAGAAACACCCACTTGAGGACTGGCTCTGGGGTCAACATGGTGCAGTCAATCTCTAGGATCTGCTCCTCCTGGATGAAGTGTTCCCTCCAAGCCTGCAGGATGTTATTCTTCAGAGCACAGCCCACAGGGCCAAAGTCATACAGTCCACTAACACCTGGTCAGGATAATTGTTGTGTCACTGAATTAGTCTGCTTTATAAATATAATATGAATATAATTTATCAATAATTATACATTATACTATTGACATTAATCGGTCTGTTCAGATTCCTTATTGTTAGTTGGTTCCTACCTCCATAGATAGCAAATGCCTGATCATAGAAAAATCGCCTCTTCAAGGTATCTTCCATCTTGGTTCTGTCTACTATGTCATTGTTGGGCTGCAAGGCCAGTTCCTGTAAAATGAATGATAAAGCATGCTTAGACATGCAGTAAAGGTCAGCCGTTTTCAAGGTATTACTGTGGTTTCAAGGTACGGTGTGAAGTGACAGGACAAGACACACCTTAACCTCAAGAGTTTTCTTCCTTGATTTTAATTCAGACACAGCTTTTGTGACATCTACGTCAGGGGCATTCTCCTGTTTCATTTTCCGCACCAATTCACCCTGAAAGACACGAAGTCAGCCGTACAAGCAACGGCTCAGCAGTGAGAAGCATTTTAGGGCATCTGAATTACATACTATTACATCAACTTGGTCAACTTAATCTTCTTAAGTCTGCTAATATTGCAGTAAAAAGCACCGTAACTGTCTTCTTAGCCAGGTCACACACTTCAAATGACAAAGAGAATCTGCAAGCGTAGCTAGTGAAACGTGGCAAAAAATTTGAGACAGCTAGCCTTAGCTCTAGCTGCTAGACGTTCAGACCTTTCTAGCAAACTTAGCCAGGTAGCAGGCTGCGTAGCACTTAGCTTGTGTAGTGACAGCCATGCATTCATTCATTCATTGTCAAAACTGAATTTGATAAAACCATTTTCATTGTGAAGAAGTCTACTATGGTAGTGCGTTTCAGACCTTTAGTTCCTTTTAGACGTGCAGCACAGGACTGGCCTTGCCGACTACTATACTCGACAAATAATGCGATGTAACTTGGTGGAGCTAGTCTACCGGTTGCAAGCCAGGCTAGTTGTGATGATTATAAACATTTAAGGATTGAGAAAGTGATGGAGAAATCTGTGAAAAATAGCTAATCAGGATAACTTAAGTAGACAGGAGAAAGACAATTCAGCCACATAACATGTGAAGTTGTACACGTCCGCAAGACTGCAGTGGTATTAGCTAGGCTACCTGTTCTTTGACTGCAAGCCTCAGTGGGGCAAGCACTTCTTCAATATTGCCATCCATGTTTTGTCCTTCAAAGTCTTGCAACCAAAGACTTTTCTTTTTCTTACACAAGCAACCCGACAAGGAGAAATCCCTGTACGCGACTCGAGAACGACAGGTGAGCGTTAAAACCTGGACCCTCGGCACCAACGACAAAGTCTCAGTGCTGGTCCTCAGCAGTGCTAATGATGCGCTACGAAGCATGGACAGTGACTGGGTGGTGTATGAAGAGAATGATGAAATCAAAGGAAATAAGTAAATGTCACTCCCGCCTCTGGTCGGCACTTTCACTATCTTTGCCAAAACACTGAAATCGCAGATTCGTTCAATATTGATTGCGACTGTAGACTGGATTATGCATTAATCTAAAAATCTAAAATCTATTACTATAATTCCAGGAATCTGTCTGTCAAAATGTTTGTGTAAAATATATATTTTTCATAATTAGAAAAACGTTATGCATTCTATTATTTTGAAACTTTTGAATCTTTTTTTTGCACTTGAACCTTGAACCTTTTTGCATTAGAATGTCTTTCTTTACGTTTTAAAGTTTTTTTGTTGATTGATTGAAACACTAGTTCTTCGTTTGCTCTTTCGACCCGACAGCTTAGGTCGGGATTTAGTCAAGCCCCCACCTCTCGCTCCTCGGTCTTGAAGCAAATGCCCAGATGGATCTTGGCGGTATTCCATTTCTGATTTGGTAGCAGCGTAAGGGAGTTATGACCAAGCCCCCACCCCTCGCTCCTCAGCTTAAAGGGGCGATTGATTGCAAAATACGATTTAACCTTGTGATAGTTGAATAACAACAGTTCGGTGGGTAAAATGAACATACAGTGAACCTCAAAGTCCATTGACACCTCTTTCCTATGCAAATCTCAAAATGAAAAAATTTGCCTGTAAAATACTAGCTTTTCAAGAAAGCCACCGGAGTGAAAGTCAGTCCGGCGACTGCCTTTTTTGGCTCTGGTCTGTATCTTTGTCACGCCCCAAAATGTACATCCAGACCAGCCCACTCACTGGTGTTCTTGCCCAGTCCGAGGTGCGTAGATCTCCGATGCTAGTTTAGCTGGGCGCTGCTTTGTGTAGGCTACTTCTAAGCAATTACAAAGAATTATGTTTTGAAGTATAACAAGGATATTGAAAATGGACCACGGTCGTAAACGCTGTGTTCCAGGCTGTCAAGGGAAGGTTAACACTCAGTCTTCCCAAGGAGCCAAACATTCAACAGGCATGGCTGCTGTTTGTCTATGACAAGATCCCGGCGAAGTTCGTCACTCAATTATTCATTTGCTCTGAACATTTCTCTCTGCTATGTACAATTTCAAGCAGGATTTGCTAAGAAGCTGAACCTGAAAAGATGTGCTTTTCCGACCGCACGCTCATCGCAACCGCACGCTGTAAGTAGGCTACAGTATGATTTTGTCGCTGACAGTTATTAGCAATGCTAACGTCTCCTGTATCTAGCATAGGTAGAATGCTAAATACGTTTCTAAACACATCAACATACTTTACTTGGCAAATGACTGTAGCTAGACTATCTGTAGTCGGCATTAGAAGAGAAGCTTCCGAAAAAATAGCCAGAAAACGAATAGCAGTCTGGCCTATTGCTAACGCCAGTCCAGATTATCCATTTGAAAGAAATGGATAATGGTTTGTGCAAATGTTATGTTCTGTGTACTTATATGTTATGTTAGTCCCCTGCACTACCTGCTAGGGGGACTGACGAGATCTACAGCAGGCTTGTCTCTCTCTGGTTGGCTCGCTTTTGCTCAGAACAGGGTTTAGGATTTGTAGATAATTGGTCTCGTTTCTGGGCCAAACCTTGCTTGTTGAAAAGTGACGGGCTCCATCCTAGCTGGAGAGGTGCTTTTGTTTTGTCTAGGAATATTGAAGCTATTCTAAAGCAGACCTGACACTCACTAGAACAAGCCGGCCACAGTCTCTTAGAGAGTCTGATAGGTATGTTGATAGGCATGTTGTGAGCTGTTGGGGGCCCAATAGCTCAGCTTGTATTGTAGCCAGAGTGGTTGCTGATGTTGTTTTTCCCATTGAGACGGTGTCGGTCCCCCGCCCTTTTTCCAAATTCCGGCCCTCAATTATTAGGAATGATACCAATTTAATATGTATTCAGCCTTGCTCACCCTACTAAGTTTTCTGATAACAGTGCCACCTTTACAGAAGTATTATCTATGTCCAGTAGCGGATTTAGTGATTTGGGGGCCCCAGGCGAAGACAGGCATGGGGCCCCCTTAACTCCTATTCTCATTCGTTTCAATCGTAATTACTAATATAATAATAATAACTAGAGGGTACAATTTCTAGAGAAATTGTAGGGTGTGCTTGCTAGCGTCAGTTGTAGAAGGGTCAGTTTATTAACTGTAATTTCACAACTGATATTTCTGTACATTTTATATAAAAATGCATATGCCATTACTATTTATGGAGATTGCATAGATTTAAAAGCATACATTTGTTGCTGCTCATTTACAATTCAAAATACAAAAAGTGAAGCATAGAATAAAACAGTTGTCTTCTCATTTCCCCTGCAAGAGGGAATATTGATAAGCTACAGCAGCCTCAGTTGAAAAGTTGGATCAAACGAAAATATTGGGCAATCCGGTGTAAAACGGTGCTCACCTCTATGACACGTAAGTTTTTCCCTTCTAGTGATATTTTCAAGCATTTAGCCTGCTCATATTGCTGCTCAAGCCCTCTGTGACATGCTTGCGTGTAAAAAGGGCTATACAAATAAATTTGATTTGATTTGATATTGCATTAATTCATTAAGAACCCCCTTGAAACAAGCTATTGTACAATATTGTCACCGGCAGTATTTCAGATGGAATCGCGATTCAAACAGTACCATCTGCTGACTGAAAATATACCCCCCAAAACGTGAATAAGCTTGATATTTATTTAGGGGGAAATGGGTAATTCAAAAAAAGTTTGCTGGAAGCGATCATTGTCAGTAACAATGCAAAATTTGGCCTCAGTATAGAGACCTGCGTGGAGAATCTGTCCCCGATAAATTGTGCAACGAGCAAGCTAGCCTACAGTAGCTGCTGTTGCTAGCCAAAATTCATTGAGCAGCACTTGTGCTAGCTACCGCATCATTGGATACCAAAAAAAAAATGACTAAATGTAAATGTAAATACCAGTGGAGAGAAATGACATTTCCTTCAGTAGTTTCAGTTTGGCAACTACTTGTTGTACTTGTGCACTATCTGTATTTTTTGGTATTTTTAGGTTAAATTGTAAATTGCTACTTATATTTTTATGCTACTTATATTTGTATTTCTTATTCCCCTTAGTATTACCTAGACCCCCTTAGTATTGGCTACACTTTGCTCCTTTTGTATAGTTAGTCCACATATTTAAGTTTCAATATTCCTATATGTTTAATGTATGCACCTCCCTGCCACAGTAAATTCCTTGTTTGTGCAAACACTCATGGCGAATAAAATCCCTTCTGATTCTGATTTACTCTCCTCTTTTGTCTTTCTCTTTTGTGCTCCACTCGGGGAGTTGCGTTTCATTTAGCTTTTTTTTTTTGCATTCACTTCACTCTTCTACTGTCTCGTATTTACCAACTGAAATGACGTGCTTTGCTGCGCAGTTGCTACAATCGATGGAATAGTCCACAGTAGAATAGGGTGGGAGGGGAAGCCTGCGTTGACACAAACGCTCTGTTGGTACATTGTTGATACTTTTGGGGAAGGTTTTGACTTTTAATTGATTTGTATTTTTATTATAGTTATTATTGATCATATAGTATTTTTATGGAGTCTTTCAAGGGGCCCCCTGGCAGCTGGGGGCCCCAGGCGGTTGCCTACTTTGCCTAATGGGTAAATCTGCCCCTGTCTAAAGCTGTAAAGCTGTCAAAAACCCATACTGGAATGTTGGGCTCCTAAACATCATATCTCTATCCACAAAGGCCGTTTTGATTAATGATCTGATGTCTGAATAAAGCCTGGACCTGATTGGACTCACCGAAACCTGGCTAAAACCTGACGAATATTCCCCCCTGAAGCATCGCCGCCGGATTTTGCTTACTCACACATCCCTCGTGTTTCAAAGAAAGGTGGTGGTGTTGCTATGATATATAAATCAGAATCAGAAGTATTTTATTCGCCATGAATGTTTGCACAAACAAGGAATTTACTTTGGCAGGGAGGTGCATACATTAAACATATAGTAATATTGAAACTTAAGTATGTGGACTAACTATACAAAAGGAGCAAAGTCTAGCTAATACTAAGGGGGGTCTAGCTAATACTAAGGGGAATAAAAAATTAAATATAATATAAGTAGCCCTAAATTACAATCTAACCTAAATATACAGATAGTGCAAACGATACAATAGTGCAAATTGAAATGTGCAGGGTGTCATGTGCAGATTGTGATTTAAAGTCAGTATGAGTCCTTGGCCTTGTTAAAGAGGCCAACAGCGGATGGGAAGAAACTGTTCTTGTGGCGTGAGGTTTTGGTCTTGATGGACCGCAGCCTTCTGCCGGAGGGGAGTAGCTGGAACAGGGAGTGTCCAGGGTGGGAGGGGTCGGCCACAATCTTCCTCGCTCGCCTAGCTTCAACCTTCAGCTAGCTTCAACCTCAGCCTAAAATCTGTAAATACCTTTAAATCATTTGAGATAATTTGCATGAAACCACCAACTAATTTAAAAAGGACTAATTCTACAACTGTTGCCCCCCCTCCATCATTTTGTATAGTTACTCTATACCGGCCCCCTGGCCCGTATTCCCTCTTCCTAGAGGAATTTGCTGATTTTAGTGCTGATCTTGTGACATATACTGACAATTTCTTAATTATGGGTGATTTTAACATTCATGTGGATGACCCAAAAGATCCTCTAAGTAAGGCCTTTACTGCTCTAATGGATTCCACAGGTCTCACTCAGGTGGTTTCTAAACCTAACCATCTTCACTCGCATACATTGGATTTAGTTCTCAGGCGGGGAATCAAGATTAGTGACGTCATTGTCCACCCCCACAATCCTATATTATCAGACCACTGCCTGGTAACCTTTAAAATGGATCTCTGCCAGAGCCTTGGAGGCACCCAGAATATTTATATTAGCCGCTGCTTAACCCCAAACACAGCTCTGGAACTGGCTAGTATTCTACCCGCTGCACTAGAAGCACTTGACGTCCCAAATAAATCATTAAATGCTAAAACAAGGGATCTGAATTTGGTTCTTCAGCAATCCCTAGATTCTGTTGCCCCACTCAAACCAAGGAAAAGAAAAGACAAGAAACTGGCTCCATGGTATTCAGAGGAAACCCGCACTTTCAAGAGGTCCACTAGAAAATTAGAGCATAAGTGGCGTACCACTAAATTGGAGGTTCACCGCCTGGCCTGGAAGGACAGCCAAATGGAGTACAAGCAAGTCCTCATCAGGTCCAGATCAGAATATTTCTCTATATTGATGGTAAGAACAAACACAACAACAAGTTCCTATTTGATACTGTTGCAAAACTCACTAAGAAAAGTACACTCTGTGTTAGTTCAGATCTCTCTCCCAATGATTTCTTTGACCAAAAATCTATGCAATAAGGGACAAACTACAGACTAGTCCTGGAGGAGTGGCCATCACCACTGATTTTCCCTCTGTACCCAGCATGCTGCATGTTGAGGCTTTCACCCACTTTGTCCCTATTTCTATGGAAGCGTTCATCAAGCTGATAGATTCCTCGAAACCCACTAGCTGCCTTCTCGATCCCCTCCCTGCCAAACTTTGTAGGGAACTTCTCCCTATCATTGGACCACCCATGCTTAGTATTATTAATGAATCTATTGTAACTGGACAAGTCCCTGACGATTTCAAACAAGCTATTATTAAGCCCCTTCTTAAAAAACCAAACCTGGATTGTCTTAGAAATTACAGGCCAATTTCAAATTTGCCATTTCTCTCCCAAATTTTTGAAAAAACTTTGGCAAAACAGCTCACTGAGCACCTCTCCTCAAATCGGCTTTATGAACCTCTCCAGTCTGGATTTCGTCTTCACCACAGCACTGAAACTGCATTAGCCAAAGTAGTCAATGATCTATTATTAGCCTCTGACGCGGGCTCTAGCTCTGTCCTGGTTCTTCTAGACCTAAGTGCAGCTTTTGACACTGTGGATCATGAGATTCTCCTGGAACGTATGGAGAACTATGTTGGGATTTCAGGTACTTCACTTCAGTGGTTTAGATCGTATCTATCTGATAGATGACAATATGTCCACTATGATGGCTGCTCATCCAGGGGCTCCACTGTAAAATACGGAGTACCACAGGGTTCAGTTCTAGGCCCTCTGTTATTTTCACTCTATATGTTGCCTTTAGGAAACATAATTAGAAGCTCTGAGGTAAATCTTCACTGTTATGCAGATGATACTCAACTATACATGTCTATAAAGCCTGGAAAATTTCCACATGCTATGGAAAAATGTGTTTCCGGGTTGAGAACTTGGATGACAGCAAATTTCCTTCTTTTTAATTTGGATTGAACTGAGGTTCAAATTTTTGGCCCCAAAAAATACAGAAATAATTTATCCAATCTGACCTTAGACTTACACGGCGTCAAAGTATCTCAAAGTCAGCTGGTAAAAAATCTAGGAATCACATTGGACCCAGACCTTTCGTTTGAGTACCATATTAAGCAAATCACCACAACCGCATTTTTCCATCTACGTAATATTGCCAAAATACGAAAATTCCTCTCAAAGGATGATGCTGAAAAACTAATACATGCTTTTGTTACGTCCCAATTGGACTACTGCAATGTGTTGTTCTCTGGCCTCCCAATTACCTACCTAAAAAATTTACAGCGGGTGCAAAATGCTGCTGCTAGACTATTGACTAAAACAAGAAAGTTTGATCATATAACATCTACTCTTACCTCTTTACACTGGCTCCCTATCCAAGCCAGAGCTGATTTCAAAGTTTTACAACTAACTTACAAATCTCTGCATGGATTGGCACCACTGTACCTCTCCGGTCTCCTTGCACCTTATTGCCCCGCTAGGACTCTAAGATCTCAAGATGCCGGCTATCTGGTAATACCCAAAGTTAAGAAAAAAACAGCTGGAGGTAGGGCGTTCTTATATAGAGCACCTCTTCTCTGGAACAAATTACCCATCTCAATTAAGGAGTCTGATACTGTTTCGACATTTAAAATTAGATAAAAAATGTTATTGTTTAGTCAATTCTATGATTGTTAAAAGGAAGTATGTGTGTACTTTCTATGTAAACCAGGGGTGTGTGCTTGCCTATGTGTGTATCACATGTCACTTTTAAATTGTAATTATAGCTTATGTTCACATTGCCCATCTAGATGTTACAAATAAAGTAAACCTGTTACTGTATATTGTTACTATTATAGTTTTTATTACTAGTAGGAGACAACGGGGGACTGGTTGTTTTCATGCTTATTCGTATAACCTACTTTAGAGTTCTTTCCCCTGGAACAGATTTCATGTTCCAACCGAGGGGGGCTGTCGCTGTCTTGGTGTGTGGGGCTGCATCAAATACCCTTTTAGCTCTGTTAAATTGCTGTACTAGTCCACACTTGACCGGTGGGGATCTTATTCTATTATGACTGTAACTGTTAGCTGCTCCTGGCATTCTCTAATCCCTGCTCTCCTCTCTCTGTCCCCCCCCCACACATTCCCTGTGGTGTGGGAGGTTTGAGCTGTCAGGACCTGCTTGGTCGTCGGTCTGCCAACGCTGGACCAGGTCGTCACCCGGAATCCAGTCTCCATGACGGCCAATAACATTTTGGTGTTTCAAAACCCATTGACACTGTATGACTATGTTTAGCTTGTGTTCTGCTCCTCTCTCCTACCAACCGTCTCTGGAAGAGGGGATCCCTCTCTGAATTGCTCCTCCCGAGGTTTCTTCAATTTTTTCTCCCGTTGGGATTTTTTCTGGGAGTTTTTCCTTGTCTTCCTTGAGGGTTTAGGTTGGTTGAGGGGCAGTTCTATGGGCGCATGTGAAGCCCTCTGTGACATGCTTGCGTGTAAAAAGGGCTATACAAATACATTTAATTTGATTTTGGATCACTGCTACTCTACTATCAGTAAAGCATACCACGCGGTTCCCCGAGTAGCACTGGGTCACTCAGACCACGCCATGGTCCACCTGATTCCTGCATACAGGCAGAAGCTTAAACGCTGTAAGCCTGCTGTGAGGACATTAAAACAGTGGACCAGTGAGGCTATGGAGGAACTGCGGGCGAGATTGGACTGTACTGACTGGGACATGGTCATGACTGCTACCAATAGTCTGGATGAGCTCACGGAAGCTGTGACATCATACATCAGCTTCTGCGAGGATTGCTGTATACCAACACGCACCAGGGTGAGCTATATAAAAACGACAAACCCTGGTTTACAGCTAAACTCAGAAGGCTGAGGCTGGACAAAGAAGCTGCGTTTAGGAGTGGGGACAGGGACAGATTCAAGGAGTCGAAGAACAGGTTTAGCAAAGCGGTGAGAGAGGCTAAACGACTGTACTCGCAGAGACTAGAACATCAATTCTCTGCTAACAACTCTGCTTCTGTCTGGAGAGGCCTCAGGCAGATCACCAACTTCAAGCCCAGAGCCCCCCACTCCACTAACGACTCCCGCCTGGCCAACGACCTAAATGAGTTCTACTGTAGATTTGAAAGACAATTGGACAGTCCTGAACAACCCCTTTCCACCCGTGAGGCCTCCCCCCTCCCCCCGTCTACAGTGACGACCCTCTCCATTCAGGAGGGTGAAGTTAACAGACTTTTCAAGAGGCAGAACCCCCGCAAAGCAGCTGGGCCGGACTCTGTCTCTCCTGCCACCCTCAAGCACTGCGCTGACCAGCTGTCTCCTGTGTTTACAAACATCTTTAACACCTCCCTGGAGGCATGCCATGTCCTCCACCATCATCCCTGTGCCCAAAAAGCCAAGGCCAACAGGACTTAATGACTACAGACCCGTCGCCCTGACCTCTGTGGTAAAGAAGTCTTTTGAGCGCCTTGTGCTGTCACACCTCAAATCCATCACAGACCCCTTCCTGGACCCACTGCAGTTTGCCTTCAGAGCCAACAGGTCAGTGGATGATGCCGTTAACATGGCCCTCCACTTCACCCTACAGCATCTGGACTCCCCAGCATCCTACGCCAGGATCCTGTTTGTGGACTTCAGCTCTGCCTTAAACACCATCATCCCCGCCCTGCTCCAGGACAAGGTCTCCCAGCTGAACGTGCCCGACTCCACCTGCAGGTGGATCACAGACTTCCTGTCTGACAGGAAGCAGTGCGTTAAGCTGGGCACACAAGTCTTTGACTCCCGGTCCATCAGCACCGGATCTCCTCAGGGCTGCGTCCTTTCTCCTCTGCTCTTCTCCCTGTACACCAACAGCTGCACCTCGAGTCATCCGTCTGTCAAACTCTTAAAGTTTGCGGACGACACCACCCTTATTGGGCTAATCTCTGACGGGGACGAGTCTGACTACAGGTGGGAAGCTGACAACCTGGTGATCTGGTGTAGCCAGAACAACTTAGAGCTCAATGCTCTTAAGACAGTGGAGATGGTTGTGGACTTCAGGAAGAACACAGCCCCACTCACCCCCATCACCCTGAGTGACTCACCAGTCAGCACTGTGGAGTCCTTCCACTTCCTGGGCACCATCCTCTCCCAGGACCTCAAGTGGGAACTTAACATCAGCTCCCTCACCAAAAAAGCACAACAGAGGATGTACTTCCTACGGCAGCTGAAGAAATTCAACCTGCCAAAGACAATGATGGTGCACTTCTACACAGCCATAATTGAGTCCATCCTCACTTCTTCTATCACCATCTGGTACGCTGCTGCCACTGCCAAGGACAAGAGCAGACTGCAGCGTATCCTCCGCACTGCTGAGAAGGTGATCGGCTGCAATCTGCCTTCCCTCGAGGATCTGCACACCTTGAGGTCACTGAGGCGAGCGAGGAAGATTGTGGCCGTCCCCTCCCACTCTGGACAATCCCTGTTCCAGCTACTCCCCTCCGGCAGAAGGCTGCGGTCTATCAGGACCAAAACCTCACGTCACAAGAACAGTTTCTTCCCATCCGCTGTTGGCCTCTTTAACAAGGCCAAGGACTCACACTGACTTTAAATCACAATCTGCACAATGACACGCTGCACATTGCAATTTGAACTATTGTATCGTTTGCACTATCTGTATTTTTAGGTTAGTTTGTAAATTAGGGCTACTTATATTTAATTTTTATTCCCCTTAGTATTAGCTAGACTTTGCTCCTTTTGTATAGTTAGTCAACATATTTAAGTTTCAATATTCCTATATGTTTAATGTATGCACCTCCCTGCCAAAGTAAATTCCTTGTTTGTGCAAACATTCATGGTGAATAAAATCCATTCTGATTCTGATTCTATGATTGTCGAAGGGAAGTATGTGTGTACTTTCTATGTAAACCTGGGGTGTGCGCTTGCCTATGTGTGTTTCACATGTAACTTTTAAATTATAATTATAGCTTATGTTCACATTGCCCATCTAGATGTTACAAATAAAGTAAACCTGTTACTGTATATTGTTACTATTATAGTTCCGTTGCTGTATATTGTTACTGTTATAGTTTTTATTACTAGTTGGAGACAACGGGGGACTGGTTGTTTTCATCCTTATTCGTATAAGTATAACCTATTTTAGAGTTCTTTCCCCTGGAACAGATTTCATGTTCCAACCGAGGGGGGGCTGTCGCTGTCTTGGTGTGTGGGGCTGCATCACATACCCTTTTAGCTCTGTTAAATTGCTGCACTAGTCCACACTTGACCGGTGGGGATCTCATTCTATTATGACTATGGGCCGGTTTCGGAGACGGGGCTTAAATCAAGACCGGAGTAGGCCTAAGTCAGACTAGTTAATCCTGGCTATTTAAGTGGCTTGCATGAACATGGCATAAATTTGGTTTAGTTAGTCTGAGACTATGGAGTCCTGGAGTAAGCTTAATGAGAACAGCTGGTTCAAGCCTCATTAGACTAAGTGGAAGTACAGGTTGTTGGTCCAATTGTGCTCATGAAAACCTGAAATGGAGTATGAAACACCATTGTTGCAGTGAATTTTGAGACAACACAATGGCAGAGGCAAAGAGAATTCGCTCCAAAAATTACAGTGAGCATGAAAAAACACTACTAAAACTAATTGTATTGAATACCATGATGAATACATTCCATATTTAAATGCTGAAGTGCTGCACTGTGAAAGCAGCTCTGTGTGCAAGTCCTCGCTGGTCATTGGCTGCCTCTGCCACCATGGGCACATCTGCATCATCCTGATCTTCCATTGGCAGATCAGGACAGCCATGCTGCTTCAGGTAGTTGTGCAGCACAGCTGTAGCAATGATCACTTTGCAGCATCTTCTTGGCTTGAAACGAAGCGTATTTCGTAAGCACTGGAATCGAGTTTTCCATACTCCAAACATACGCTTGATTATCCCTCTAGTACGGATATGAGCTCTGTTGTACCTTTGCTGCTCAACTGTTGTGGGATTTAGATGTGGTGTGAATAAATAGTTACTCTGACCATATCCACTATCACCAAGTAGTAGTCCACTATGTTGTCCTCTCTCAAATTGTGCACACAATGAAGAGTTGAGAAAAATCCTTGAATCATGGGTTGCACCTTTCCAACGGGCAACAATGTTTTAAAACTCCAAATTAAGAGTGCATACACCCTGAACATTGATTGAAAAACAGTTCTTACGATTCCTGTATTCCTCTGCATTAGGAGTTGATGGACACTTGATGGGAACATGACATCCGTCTATACAGCCAATCACTCCTGGGAAGTGCCCATATTCATAGAATTGCACTTTATAGTTGGCTTGCCCAGCAGCATCAGGGAACTTGATGTAAAGACTCCTCAGTTCACAAATGGCACTGCAGACTTTGTGAACTATTCAACATACACTTGGTTCACTGACACCACACAAATCATCAGTTTCACGATGAAAGATTCCACATGCCAAGAACCTCAAAGTGATCAGAACTTGCAGTTGATTGGACACAGGCCTTCCTCTTTGAGACAGAGAGGAAAGTCTAGGCTCAAGCAAAGTAATTATCTCCAATGCATTTTCCTTGTGCATACGAAAGCGGTCTCGAAAAGTTATTTCATCAAACTGATTCAATGGATCACTCCTATCCAGCAGTATTCGTCTGGCTGGCCTTTGTCGTGCATGTTGGTCCTCATTTAGATATTCCAAATAGTCCATGCTCCCAAATAATCCAAGCTCAGTTTCACAAACAGTAGCCTAGCCTACTAAGCGGGAGTTAAACCTGCCTCCTTGGCAGATTAGTTTAAGATTCAATTCAGTCCAATTTAGTCCTGGAGTAGCTCTAATGCTCAATTTTGCAATCGGCTTTGTTTAATCCAGAACAGGCTTAATCCACGACTATTTTAAACTACGTCTGTGCAAGTGAATTTCAGTTAAACCAGCTCAAACAGCATTTTAGTCTGGGACTAGGGTTAAGCCTTGTCTCCGAAACCGGCCCTGTAACTGTTAACTGCTCCAGGCATTCTCTAATCCCTGCTCTCCTCTCTCTGTCCCCCCCCACACTTTCCATGTGGTGTGGGGGGTTTGAGCTGTCAGGACTTGCCTGGTCGTCGGTCTGCCAACGCTGGACCAGGTCGTCAACCGGAATCCAGTCTCCATGACGGCCAACAGCGAGTTTCCCGGTCCCATCCAACATCTATAAAGCCGAACAATGGATTTTGGTGTTTCAAAACCCATTGACACTGTATGACTATGTTAAGCTTGTGTTCTGCTCCTCTCTCCTACCAACCGTCTCTAGAGGAGGGGATCCCTCTCTGAATTTCTCATCATGCCGGCCAAACCCTCCATCTCCCATGACTTCTCAATCACCCTGGGATCTGCGACGGTGACCCCCTCATCCTCTGCCAGGAACCTTGGGGTTACCATGGATGACGAGCTCTCCCTCACGGCCCACATTGCTGCGGTCTCCCGGTCGTGTAGATTCACCCTCTACAACATCCGGAAGATCAGGAGATACCTGTCTGAGCACTCCACCCAGCTGCTTGTCCAAGCACTTGTCCTCTCCAAGTTGGACTACTGCAACTCGCTGCTCGCCGGTCTCCCATCATGCGAAACCCGCCCTCTTCAGAGGATTCAGAACGCAGCGGCCCGCCTGGTCTACAATCTACCCAGACGCTCCCACGTTACCCCGCTCCTCATCTCCCTCCACTGGCTACCCATAACGGCCCGCATCAGATTCAAGACCCTGGTACTGACCTTCCGAGCAGTGAACGGGACTGCGCCCGACTACATCAAGTCTCTCCTGCAGCCTTACACCCCCACCCGCCACCTACGGTCTTCTTCAGACAACCGCCTGGTGGTCCCACCTCTCAAGACCGCCCGGTCCCAGCACAAGCTCTTCTCCTGCCTGGCACCCCAGTGGTGGAATCAACTCCCCACCTCCATCAGAGACACGGACTGTCTCTCCACCTTCAAGAGAAGGCTCAAGACGCACTTGTTCCGGGAGTACAATGGTACTTAGGAATGGTTTGCTGAACCCAACGCTAGTTTCCTCAAGGTTCACAATGACTCTTGCTTAGACTGTTGCTCTTGTTGGTTAGTGGTAGCTGATTTAAACTGTTGTATTCTTTTTTTTTTTTTTAGTTAATCCTATTTTTATTGCTTTCCTACAGGTACACCTGCACTTAGAGATTAATGTTGTGTAATTTTAACTTGTTTAACTACATGCTCTTATGGTTTCTTCCCTTTAGCACTATTTTTTGGTTGTTCACAATATGTACTTCTTGTTTTTGACTACCCGCAATGCTGTGGGGCTATCTTGTTGTTATTATCAGTGACCTATGCACTTTGTGAAGCTCTCTCTTGGAGGTCGCTTTGGATAAAAGCGTCTGCTAAATGAATAAATGTAAAATGAATAAATGAATTGCTCCTCCCAAGGTTTCTTCCATTTTTTCTCCTGTTGGTAGTTTTTCTGGGAGTTTTTCCTTGTCTTCCTTGAGGGTTTAGGTTGGTTGAGGGGCAGTTCTATGGGCGCATGTGAAGCCCTCTGTGACATGCTTGCGTGTAAAAAGGGCTATACAAATACATTTGATTTGATGTTCAGTCACCACTGCCCTCCAGTCTGCCAGAGCAGCTTCCAGGTCATCCGTCATCATTCTGCTGGACCTTTCTGCAGCGTTTGATACGGTTAACCACCAGATCCTGCACTCCAGACTTGCTGAGATGGGCATCACTGGCACTGCACTCCAGTGGATCTCATCCTACCTGTTGGGAAGATCCTACCAGGTCTCCTGGGGAGGCAAACTGTCAGGCCCTCGCCAGCTCTCCACTGGTGTCCCACAGGGCTCCGTCCTTGTACCCCTCCTCTTCTCTTTGTACACCATCTCACTTGGACCAATCATCACCTCCCATGGCTTCTCCTACCACTGCTCGATGACAACACGCAGCTGTACCTGTCATTCCCCCCAACTGATCTGGAGTTCTCAGCTAGGATTGAGGCCTGCCTCACAGACATCTCCGCCTGCATGACCGAGCACGACCTCCAGCTGAACCTCGCCAAAACAGAACTTCTCATCATCCCGGCTAAACCCTCCATCTCCCACGATCTGTCAATCACCCTGGGATCTGCGACGGTGACCCCTTCATCCTCTGCTAGGAACCTTGGGTTTACCATGGATGACGAGCTCTCCCTCACGGCCCACATTGCTGCAGTCTCCCGGTCCTGTAGATTCACCCTCTACAACATCCGGAAGATCAGGAGATACCTGCCTGAGCACTCCACCCAGCTGCTAGTCCAAGCACTGGTCCTCTCCAAGTTGGACTACTGCAACTCGCTGCTGGCTGGTATCCCAGCATGTGCAACCCGCCCTCTTCAGAGGATTCAGAACACAGCGGCCCGCCTGGTTTACAATCTACCCAGACGTTCCCATGTTACCCCGCTCCTCATCTCTCTCCACTGGCTACCCATCAACGCCCGTATCAGATTCAGGACCCTGGTACTGACCTTCCGAGCAGTGAATGGGACTGCACCCGACTACATCAAGTCTCTCCTGCAACCTTACACCCCCAACCGTCACCTACGGTGTTATTCAGACAACCGCCTGGTGGTCACACCGCTCAAGACCGCCCGGTCCCAACACAAGCTCTTCTCCTGCCTGGCCCCCCAATGGTGGAACCAGCTCCCCACCTCCATCAGGGACACTGACTGTCTCCCCACCTTCAAGAAAAGGCTCAAGACACACTTGTTCCGGGAGTACAACGGCACTTAGGAATGCTTGGCTTCCTGATGTTAGTTTCCTCCAGGATCACAATGACTCTTATTGAGTGACTTGTTGCTCTTGTAGGTTAGTTATAATGAAGTCTTGTACTCGCTGTGAAATATTTTACTGTTGATTGTTCTTCTACAGGTACAGTCCTGCACTTTTTGTGGTTCATGTTGTTTTAATTTGTAACTTGTATAACTGCATGTTCTTATGGGTCTTCCCTTTGGCACTTTTTCACAATGTATGCTTCATGTTTTGGCTGCTTGCAATGTTTGGGACAACCTCGTTGTTATGATCAGTGACCTATGCTCTTTTGTAAAGCTCTCTCTTAGAAGTTGCTTTGGATAAAAGCGTCTGCTAAATGAATAAATGTAAAGTAAATGTTATGCCAGGTGCTTGCGTTGTCTTGTCTTAAGAATTTCAGTGCCCAGTCTGACCTTGTGTTGTTCTGTGTACCTGACAAATAAAAGACTTAAAATACTTTAAAAAGTGCTGGTTGGTTTGTCAGTGTCGCACAGGCCCACTTGATCAGACAACGTGGAGGGTTGGAGGCATACTATCCATGTGATGACAAGTGTTGGTTGGTCTGTCAGTGCCGCACAGGCCCACTTGATCAGACAACGTGAAATGGAGGGTGCAGACATTTTATTCATGTGATAACAAGTGCTGGTTGGTTGTCATTTGATGGTGAGTTGCTTTGTTTGTCCCTTTTTATGGCATGACAAATTGCTGCTGTGCTGTGATCTTGTGTTGATTTGGAAGGCTTGAAACATTTTTTAATTCCCGCTAAACGGCCAAGGTAGAAGGTGAGAGCCTGTGAATCCGTTTCTTGAACCGTTGGTATCCTGCGTTGGTTTGGAAGGCTGTGTGGACTTGCTGGTGTGTGGCGTGACATACTTACTTCTGCTGTGCCAATGGGATCCTGTGGTGGTTTGTAAGGCTGGAGATGCTGGTGGGTTTTTGTGGCGTGACATCTTGGATTAACAAGGAGTCACCCTTTATTGGGGCCCCGTCCCATATTACCAAGATGTCATTAGAAAATACACCAAAGTTGAGTGGATGGTCGGCTGTTGTGGCGTGACGTCTTCTTGTCGTGTTGATGAGATCCTGTGTTGGAAGACTTTGGAGCCGCTGACTGTGTATAACGAGAGAGTTATGTTTTTTCTTTGGTCGAGATGTTTGACGTTAGAATACAATATACAGGATCATGATAGCTGCAGGGCCGCCCATGGAAATTGCTGGGCCCCTGAAAAGGTCCAGTGAATGGGCCCCCCCTAATAGGTCTTTACTAACACGCATGCGCGTGTGCTCTCTCCTACATAAAACATATGTAAACTTACAGACTTACTCAGTGATGGGAGCTACATTATAGGATGTGTATGTAGGATTTATTATGACATTAGATTACAAATAAACGATTTCTGGGTGAAATTATCATTACCTGTGGTTTCAAACCAGTGTAGCTCACTGCAACGCTGTAGCCTAGTCCAGTACTGTAGCTAACAACAACATTTCCACAGCTGTTTACAGTACTGTAGGAAGTCAAACGGCGGCACATGTTTGGCACTACCCTTACTTAAATCAAAAGTCTTTCAATTGGTGAAACTATCTGACTACTAACCTGAACTCCATTGCCACAGCCTAAACTTTGTCAATCTGTTCATGAAAATAATTAATTTCAGCCTAGACCGTACAATGGAAGTAACGTTAAATCGAATTCAACCAACGCAATCGCTACCAAGACAGTCTAGTAGTAGTAGAAGCCTACAATTTACCGGGGCAGCTTCTCTACACAGCAGGGCTATATCAAATTTTTCTTTGTTACTGACAATGATCGTAACCACTGACATTTTTATGAATTAGTGATTTTCCCCTAAATATATGTTAAGCTTATTTACGTTTTTGGGGGAATTTTTTCAGTTAGCAGATGATACTATTTGAATCTGATGGTAACGTTGTTGTTAAAATAGGCTCCAAAGGGGGTTCTTTATTAATTAATTAATGCAATTTGAGTAGGCTAAATTCCTGAAAATATCACGAAAAGGGAAAAACTTACAATGACGTTTAAGTCATAGAGATTCGGTCAATTTTTACACCGGTCTGCCAAATGTATTCGTTTTGATTCAACTATGAGGTTGCTGATTATGGAACGCCGAGTTAGTCAAAATTAAATAACTAAAAAGGTAAATAAATAGATAAATAAATACGTAAATATGGCTAGGAAATAAACTCTGAAATTAAATAAGATGGCAATAAATATATAAATATAGCATTATATAATTATATAGCTGAATCCATTTACCGACATCAATAAATAAATACATTTATTTATTTCAAAATGACGTTTTTGTAAAGACAACATTTATTTATTTCAAAATGACGTTTTTGTAAAGACAATTTATTTATTTCATGGGACTTTTTTTTCCTAATGTCACATTTGTAATTTTTTACATTTAAGCATTTAAGCACCACATTCATTTCCACATTTACTTCCACACCACATTTATTTCTGTGCTGTAGTTAATTCCGATCTCACATGCAAACGAGAGGGGCGTGGTTACCTTAAGACCAATGCAGCTGCACATCTAGATTCCTAAATAGCTATGCTGGGGGGTGACAGTGGCATCGCACTGCCGAAAAGCATACAATGTAGACAAGCTTTGCCCATAATGTCTGTGTCGTGTCTGCCTTTTTATCATTGTTTCCCAATGGGAGTGATGGCGGTGACCCAGTAGCCTACGTGTGGGGACTTGGTCTTTGATAGCTACGAGGTAGCGCTGAAGTTACCTTTGTAAACATTGCTTTCACTCGTATGACATGTAACTCGTCTGCAAAGC
The DNA here is from genome assembly GCF_021917145.1 of Hypomesus transpacificus. Taxonomy (NCBI): domain Eukaryota; kingdom Metazoa; phylum Chordata; class Actinopteri; order Osmeriformes; family Osmeridae; genus Hypomesus; species Hypomesus transpacificus. The sequence continues at coordinate 860,431 of NW_025814042.1, forward strand.
TAACAATCACTGCCACCACTACGTCTTCTTAGGTGGTATGTTGGCTATCACCGGTCTCTGGCTAGCCGGTTAGCTAGCTGGCAAAATAAGAAAAGGACAACATCAGTGTGGCCATTTCAGCTAGAGCTAAATACTGTAGAGCTAGAAGTGTTGTGCTGTATTGGCACAGACCTGAACAGCCGAACACGTTTTGTCACTGAATGGTCATTAAAATGAGTCTAGTGGTAGTGGTTTGATTTAATATTGAATCATTCCATAAAGTATAATATCTGGGTTTGAGTATAGTATACCGTGTTGAATGGGTCTTGGTCTGGACACGTCTTGGTTAGTTGCAATTTTAGATTGCCAATAATAACAAAGCGTTAAGAAACTTGACTTCAATTTGAAGCAGTAGCCTGCTGTAAATCCAAAGGTATGGGTAATGTCTGGAATGGTCTGGCTTCACTTAAGGTCTCGTCTCACTAAATGGTAATACCGGCATGGCATAATGGTGAGGCTAGATAGTTATAGCTAGGTCCTTTATCGACCTAGCTATCCACATAATAGCAGAGCGATGAAGCGGTGGCAGTGATTATCTTCTTTGTTAGGCGTAGAGACGGTTGCTAGCTGTGTTAGCTAACATTACCAGGCACTAATCACCCCCCACTACCTGTACATCTTGCACACGAACAGTGCTCGATAAGTCTCAAACTACTTCAATATATATGTTCTGTAGAGCACATATCTGCCCAAGTACCTCTACAAAATCTATCATGTGTGCCAAAATAATATATCCTGACAAGCCATGCTGATCAATTTGATCAATAGCGAGAGCGTATAGCGTCATACTGAAGAGAACTTCGAGAGCGCTGCATTGACTGCGAGTGATCAAGACTAGTATATTATTGAGTTTAGCTAAAAGTTAGTCTCTTGGGCAGAGCAGAAGGGTCAGCAGTTAGATAACCAGTTGAAACTGGTCAAGGAGTAGCTAGCCAGTGAGTCATTTTCGGTTTCAGGGTACTCAGGATATTCTTTTGTTTGGCAGTAATTGGGGGCGTTGTAGAATTTGGTTTAAAAGCCGAAGTCGCCTGGAATCAGCTGAGAGCGTAAAGCGTCATACTGAAGAGAACTTCGAGAGCGCTGCATTGACTGCGAGTGATCAAGACTAGTATATTATTGAGTTTAGCTAAAAGTTAGTCTCTTGGGCAGAGCAGAAGGGTCAGCAGTTAGATAACCAGTTGAAACTGGTCAAGGAGTAGCTAGCCAGTGAGTCATTTTCGGTTTCAGGGTACTCAGGATATTCTTTTGTTTGGCAGTAATTGGGGGCGTTGTAGAATTTGGTTTAAAAGCCGAAGTCGCCTGGAATCAGCTGAGAGCGTATAGCGTCATACTGAAGAGAACTTTGAGAGCGCTGCATTGACTGCGAGTGATCAAGACTAGTATATTATTGAGTTTAGCTAAAAGTTAGTCTCTTGGGCAGAGCAGAAGGGTCAGCAGTTAGATAACCAGTTGAAACTGGTCAAGGAGTAGCTAGCCAGTGAGTCATTTTCGGTTTCAGGGTACTCAGGATATTCTTTTGTTTGGCAGTAATTGGGGGCGTTGTAGAATTTGGTTTAAAAGCCGAAGTCGCCTGGAATCAGCTGAGAGCATATAGCGTCATACTGAAGAGAACTTCGAGAGCGCTGCATTGACTGCGAGTGATCAAGACTAGTATATTATTGAGTTTAGCTAAAAGTTAGTCTCTTGGGCAGAGCAGAAGGGTCAGCAGTTAGATAACCAGTTGAAACTGGTCAAGGAGTAGCTAGCCAGTGAGTCATTTTCGGTTTCAGGGTACTCAGGATATTCTTTTGTTTGGCAGTAATTGGGGGCGTTGTATCTGCGCATTAGCATATTTAAGGCGGTTAGCATTACAGAGGCAGCCTCGTCTGCCAGCCTCGTCGCACGAAGACTCAGTCGAACAAAGACAAGCAGTCTACCTGCGGAGTCCACCGAGGAAGGCCGACGAGGCGGATCACCTCTTCTGACAAGTATCAACCTATTTATATTCAAATTTAGATTATATTCTACCTAGAATGTATTCATAGCTAGCATGTGTTTCCTTAGCATTCCTGTTCATTACACTACCCGTAGACGTAGATATGTCACAAAGTATATTCGGTCAACTTCTAACCTTCACTACATATCCAGTTCTTCTCCACCTGCCCTGTCTCTTTCCTTAGGGCTCTGGAACTGCCAGTCAGCAGACTTCATCCCGGCGTTTGCATTCCATGCTTCTCTTCATGCCCTTGCGCTGACTGAGACATGGATCCGCCCAGAGAACACTGCAACTCCACTTCACTCACTCACCCCGCTCAACCGGGCGGGGTGGTGGGACAGGGTTGCTTCTTTCCCCACATATTAAATACACATCCACACCACTCTCTGTTACTGCCAAATCATTTGAACACCATTATGTGATGCTAACTAATCCTATCAAAGCATGCTTAATTGTTCTTTATCGCCCACCAGGACCGCTAGCGGACTTTGTGGAGGAGCTGGACATGCTCCTCAGCGTCCTTCCGGATGATGGAACCCCCCTGATAGTCCTTGGGGACTTCAACATCCACCTCCAAGGATTGCAGGCTGTCGACTTCTTGTCTCTCCTGACCTCCTTCGACCTGACGCTGCTGAGCACACCCACAATGCAGGCAAACAGCTAGACCTCGTCCTGACACGTAACTGTATCACTGACTTAACCTCTGTAACCCCACTGCACATCTCTGATCACTACTTTATCCAATTCACTGTCTCTCTCCCTCCAATCCCTCCTACCTCCCCTCCCCTCGTAACTTTCCGGCGCAACCTCCGCTCGCTATCCCCCTCCCACTTCTCCTCTATTGTAACATCCTCCCTCCCTCCCATTGACGAGTTCTCGTCCCACCCCACTAACACTGCCACCGACACCTTGCTAACCACTTTAACTGCATCACTTGACTCTCTCTGTCCCCTGTCTACCAGGCCTGCACGATCTTCTCCCCCCTGCCCGTGGCTTACGGATGTTATTCGTGAAGAACGGTCCACCCTTCGAGCAGCTGAGAGGAGATGGCGCAAGTCCAAAGAAGGTCTGGACCTTGATAAGTATCACTCCCTCCTCAAATCCTTCTCTTCTCACATAACTGGTGCCAAAACCCTCTACTTTCTTAACAAAATTAACTCCGCTTCAAACCCCCACAAACTTTTCTCTACCTTCTCCACCCTTCTTAACCCACCTCCCCCACCCCCTCCCTCCACCCTGACAGCAGACGACTTCTCCTCCTTCTTTGAGTAAAAAGTCGCCGACATTAGCAGTCGGTTCCCTAAACCCACACTTCCTACCCCCTCACCCTCCATTACTGACCCAACTAAATGTCTAAACTCCTTCTCTCCCCTGTCCGAGGCAGAGCTCTCTGACCTCATTCTCTCTCATCGCCCCACCTCCTGTCCCCTTGATCCTGTCCCCTCCCCTCTCTTTCAAACCATCTCCCCCTCTATCATAACTTTTCTGCTCCATGTTCTAAACTCCTCTCTTACCTCTGGCACCTTCCCCTCTGCCTTCAAACAGGCCAGAGTTACCCCTTTACTCAAAAAACCCTCCCTTAACCCTGCCGTCCTCCAGAACTACAGACCGGTATCATTGTTGCCCTTCTTTTCTAAAACAATTGAACGTGCTGTATCTAACCAACTGTCTAACTTCCTTTCTCAGAACAACCTGCTCGACCCCAACCTATCGGGCTTCAAGACCGGCCACTCCACAGAGACTGCCCTCCTTTCAGTCACCACTGCCCTCCAGTCTGCCAGAGCGGCTTCCAGGTCATCCGTCATCATTCTGCTGGACCTTTCTGCGGCGTTTGATACGGTTAACCACCAGATCCTGCTCTCCAGACTTTCTGAGATGGCCATCACTGGCACTGCACTCCAGTGGATCTCATCCTACCTGTCGGGAAGATCCTACCAGGTCTCCTGGGGAGGCAAACTGTCAGGCCCACGCCAGCTCTCCACTGGTGTCCCACAGGGCTCCGTCCTTGGTCCCCTCCTCTTCTCTCTGTACACCACCTCACTTGGACCAATCATCACCTCCCATGGCTTCTCCTACCACTGCTACGCTGACGACACGCAGCTGTACCTGTCGTTCCCTTCGACCGATCCGGGGATCTCAGCTAGGATTGAGGCCTGCCTCGCAGACATCTCCGCCTGGATGACTGAGCACCACCTCCAGCTGAACCTTGCCAAAACGGAACTTCTCATCATCCCGGCCAAACCCTCCATCTCCCATGACTTCTCAATCACCCTGGGATCTGCGACGGTGACCCCCTCATCCTCTGCCAGGAACCTTGGGGTTACCATGGATGACGAGCTCTCCCTCACGGCCCACATTGCTGCGGTCTCCCGGTCGTGTAGATTCACCCTCTACAACATCCGGAAGATCAGGAGATACCTGTCTGAGCACTCCACCCAGCTGCTTGTCCAAGCACTTGTCCTCTCCAAGTTGGACTACTGCACCTCGCTGCTCGCCGGTCTCCCATCATGCGCAACCCGCCCTCTTCAGAGGATTCAGAACGCAGCGGCCCGTCTGGTCTACAATCTACCCAGACGCTCCCACGTTACCCCGCTCCTCATCTCCCTCCACTGGCTTCCCATAACGGCCCGCATCAGATTCAAGACCCTGGTACTGACCTTCCGAGCAGTGAACGGGACTGCGCCCGACTACATCAAGTCTCTCCTGCAGCCTTACACCCCCACCCGCCACCTACGGTCTTCTTCAGACAACCGCCTGGTGGTCCCACCTCTCAAGACCGCCCAGTCCCAGCACAAGCTCTTCTCCTGCCTGGCACCCCAGTGGTGGAATCAACTCCCCACCTCCATCAGAGACACGGACTGTCTCTCCACCTTCAAGAGAAGGCTCAAGACACACTTGTTCCGGGAGTACAATGGTACTTAGGAATGGTTTGCTGAACCCAACGCTAGTTTCCTCAAGGTTCACAATGACTCTTGCTTAGACTGTTGCTCTTGTTGGTTAGTGGTAGCTGATTTAAACTGTTGTGTTCTTTTTTAGTTAATCCTATTTGTATTGCTTTCCTACAGGTACACCTGCACTTAGAGATTAATGTTGTGTAATTTTTAACTTGTTTAACTACATGCTCTTATGGTTTCTTCCCTTTAGCACTATTTTTTGGTTGTTCACAATATGTACTTCTTGTTTTTGACTACCCGCAATGCTGTGGGGCTATCTTGTTGTTATTATCAGTGACCTATGCACTTTGTGAAGCTCTCTCTTGGAAGTCGCTTTGGATAAAAGCGTCTGCTAAATGAATAAATGTAATGTAATGTAAATGTTTTAGCCCTAACATGTACATTTGACCACTCCTTTTATTGGCCAGTAAAAGATTTCCACTCAGCCATGCTCTTCTTGTAAGATGGTGTGAGATCTCTGTCATGGATTTTGTCCAAGAGGACCTCTGTCTGTATGACTGAAAGCACAGTGGCTACACATTTTGGGTATGTAAGGTGGAGGGTATAAGAGTAGGCCATAAGGTATAAAGCACCCTCAGTAACCTTGTCCTTTGGAAATGTAGTTATTGGCACGTCTCTTACCGCTAGGAGGTAGTTGGATGGACTCACAATCAGGACTGGACAGGAGAGAGGGCGCTTCTTCAAGTAGACATCAGGGTCTTCTTTTTCCTTTAACAAAACAAAGACATTGTTTTTTTAGGATCATGTTTTTTTATTTCAAAGTAGTATTTTGGAACCTCAGCCAGAGGGGTAAGAGGTTTGTTTACATACACATTATTTTTTTGACAAAAGTTTTAACCATCTCTCTAATGCATTTTGTGTTCACATATATCTAGCTTTTGGTGTCTTTGAACACTTAAAACATACAGTAAGTTAAAAAGAAACTACATTGGGAGCCATGAGAGCACCTTCAATTGTATTTTTAAGTACTGCAGTCAAAATAATCCTGCAACATTTTACACAGCTCACCTCAAGGACATGCAACAGGGCTTCGCTCGCATCTTTTAGCCTCTTTGGGGGAGCAGAGGTGGAGGGGAACAATGATGGCAGCACATGTATGATCTCAAGAGCCTGTTCAGCTGTATAGAAATGTATATTCACAGCCATTACTGTCAATGGTCAAATCTGATGAAAGATATGTAATACATAGAATGGTCAACAAAAAAAAAAAGGACGACAAGACATAGCACAATTGCTTTTCAGAAAAAGGTCTGAAAGGTCCACACTAAACCCTAATCACCAATAAAACCAGAACAATATTGCTTACCTTTGTCCATTCCCATTGGGGGTTTCAGCATCTTTTTCCATACACCAAAAAACTGCACTTTCTGGCAAAATTCATGCCATCTCCCCTTCAGTTCACCAATGAAGTTGCCATTATCCTTGTCCAAAATGCGTTGAAGCTCCTCCATCACCTATGGAATATTCAATATAACGAATACAGACATTTGAATGCATCACTTAGGAGGAAATTTATATATCTAACATTGTGTGTGATGTTTTTTAATCATGCACAGCCAATTATGACTCACATGTCTTATGTCCTTAAAACAAGGATATGCTTCGAGGATTTTCTTGTGTCTGTCTTCCTCATGAAAAGAATCAGAGTCAATGAAAGCTCTCCTGCCTACAAGTTCCAAATCCAGGACATGAGACACATCCTGGTGGTTTGGATTTTTTCTTTTGTAAAAAGATTGTAGGGTCTTGTAGTGCTTGGCCAAGGTTGCTGGACTGTAGGTGTCTGGACTATCCAAAACTGCAGGCTTGTTAGCTGTAAGACACAAATATACAGTACCAGTCAAACGTTTTGACGCATTTTCCCTTGAACATGTGAACAAGAACTACTTGCCCTAAGCTTGATAGTCGTGAAATCAACTACAATAAGATGAATGTAGGTACACATGTTCACCCCTTAAAAGATGCAAACACCCTTATCTCACATACACACAGCCTTGAGGCAGTTGGACAAACTCACAATCAGGACTGAGCCCAGGAGAGGGCTCTTCTTCAGGTAGGCTTTGGGGTCCTCTTTTTCCTGAAACATATAACAGACATTCTTCTGTTAAAATAATGCAATTAAAAGATCATTACAATCAATAATGTGAGTGTATAAGTTCATTTGAAATATAACATTTCTCACAAGGGCAGAATGCAAAGTTGAAACTCACCCGTCACTTCACTAGCCAAGTCTGGGCTGCTACTCCCCTCAATGGACACATCCAAAATAAGTGTGGAGTCACTTGATTGAACTTCATCTGTGTCACTTGGCAGCTCAAGATGCCTCTTTGTAGAGCTGCAAAGATTAGTTGTTTAGTTGGTAGTTAATAAATCAATCACCTAGTACATTGACACGATTGCTCATTTTTAATAGTGCACACATGACAATAATTGATTTCAGCCTCTCAAATGTTAATATTTTCTAGCTTGTAGTGTTCAGTGTTTCCGCTATGTTGATTTTGTCGTGGCGGCCCGCTATTAGATTGTGAAACAGAAATTGGATGTCAGTCTGGGCTTAGAGAACTGATCAATGTTCTCCTGACATTTTATTGACCAAAAAACTGAGTGCTTAATATGGAAAATAATTAAAACATTAGTTGTGATGAATATAATAATTTGTTATAACATTACCTCTTCGAATGTCTGCCATCTGAAGTCTTTTTTTGTGGTGATTTTACATTTCGCAGTCTTTTGTTGAGCTGTGTGTAAACAGTGACCTGCACAAAACATAAAAATGTAAATTACCACAAATGTTGAACATGAAATACTTCCCTCATCAACTGGATGCATTTCACTCACCCATGTATTCTTCATGCATTTGTCTTGGAGCATGGGATAGTACAGTACGATTCCCTTTGCCATTGCTGTAATTTCTGGCTGTGCTGGGTATTGCGATTCTCCATCTTCTTTTGCCCTCAAGATGGCAATCATACTGGTCATGGTGTTACGGATGAGCCGGCATCTGAGGTCCTTTGACATTTGGCAGTTGTATTCTTCACCTGTCTTTGATAACTCGAAGTAATGTTGTCGGACATGCTCAAGCTCGGAATCACTGTATAATACATACTCTGGAAAAGATATCTTAATAATCTTACCGGGAGTTGTGTACTCAGTAGTGAGATTCACTGGAGTGGATGTCTGTGGCATGGGTGACTCTTTACTGGAGAAACCCAATGATTAAGAGTCTTCTTGGCCAGACTCCTGTAAAATAAAAGATAAAAATGCTTTATTTACTTTAATCTGTGTTGACATAAACTGCAATGCTGTATTGACAGCTCCGCACAAGTATAAGTAAGCAATCGGTTCAATTTTAGGCCATTATTATATTATAATTATATTATCAGTTCCAGCAGGCCAGTTTTATTAGCATATTAAATCAATAAAGGTCGATTTGGTGACTGCCTAATGGTATTGCAACATAAAAAATTATTATTGCAAAAGAAACAATAATAGAATAAACTTAACAGACATTAAGCCATGTCACTTACCGGTACCTCAACATGGCAGACACGCCACACAGCTTTTCTCCTTAAGAAATTCTCGGGCCCTGGGAAAAGATCACGCAAGTCTTCACGGGACAAGGTGCCCATCATTTCATCACTGATGTTTGCAGCTATAAAAACATTGGAAGACACAGCAAGATGAAACAGTGCTGTCCAATTCACTTAGATGTTTTTTTGAAAACCTCAAACAAGAATTTAAACTAATTATTCAACATAAAATCATTGAACTGAACAATATCTTCAGCTTACTGAATTTATCTTCCCAAGTTTAGTTAACTTAACCCAATTGGTTTCAAAACTAATCTAGACATAAAATATTCAAAACCATTTGATGGAATTGTCATTCTAAAACAAAATATTCACACATAAAATTAAGAGAACTTCTAAAATACAAGTGTAAGAGATGCTAGAGCTGCTAGGCCATGGTATGTGGTATATGGTTAACTGATAACTAGTTAACTTTAAAATGTTGACAAAACCCTTAACTATTTTCAAAACGTTCAGCTTTTTGATATCTATCCAACTTTTTTCAATATCACTGATTATGTTTCATGACTTGTTCAAGCCGTTTCTGAGATTTATATCCTTATTTTTTGGATTGGACGTATAGTTTTGCGTCTAGGTTAACTTATTTGAGGTGTGGTGCTAGGTAAATGAATGTTATTCTCTCTGCCCAGCTCGACAGCAATCACAGCTGCACCATCACCGTGGCAACCAAACAGACACGCACCAGGACAGCAGAAGAACACGTTTTCAAACTGCCGGTAGAGTCGTATTTTTGACCGCACAGACGTATATTTTTGACCGCACAGACGTAAATACATATGTTATGTATTTGTATCATTGACTCTGAAACAGCTTTTGAGTCATATTAATACATTGCATAGTCGCAGCCCTGATTTTCGCGTGGTGTGCGGAATTGATGGCTGTCCAAGTGAGTACCGAGTGTATAACTCCTTCTACTACCACGTAAAGCGGACGCACGTGCATCATCTTGTCCAAGTTGAACCGGCCGCGGAAGAAGGATCGACTGTACACGATTTGAGAGGAGCAGGTGAAAGGACCACCAACGAACTAACCAATGCCAGCCCAGTGGATGAGGCCATACCAATGCATTTTTCAATGACTGACGAGGGCCTGAACGTCGTTAATCAAAGAGTAAGTTGTGCACTAAATGTGTTGTCTAAGTTGCCAATGGGCTGCAGTCGTAATTTTAAAAGAAGATAAAACCAGAATTGGAAGTAATATGTAACTGCAATTCCACTAGATTAACTCTCCTGCACAAGCAGAGGGCAGAGATATTTCCAGTCCTCCTGTTTGGTAAAAAAGAAATTGTGATCCACTGTTGAAATACATCTCGAAATCAGCAGGGTAAAAAAAGCCAGTCAGCTCAGGGAACTTGGTGCCATAGGGTCACAATATGATGTGTTCAAGGGTGGCTTGGTAAAATCACTCAAGGTAAATGAAATGTAATGTTGCAAATATAAGGTTAAAAAAAGTACTAACTATGTATCTACTTATTACTAAGAGATTCAAAGCAAGTAAAGTAGCCTAATCCTAGTTAGAAGTTACATTTCTGAGTAAATGATAAATCAAGATATTTTCAGAGACGAGCAATAGTAGCAAATCGCAGTAAAGGTCATGACATGCTGTATTGTGGATGTTTTTATATAGGCCTTAGTGGTCCCCTAATACTGTATCTAACGTATCTTTCCTGAAATTCAGCCCTCGTGCATAATTACAGCCACTATGAGCAGCGCTGTTTCTGCGTCTGTAGCTTTAAATGCTAATGAGGAGGAGAGAGGCGGCAACATGCGCTAATGGGTACAATGTATCGCAATGGCTCGTAGGCCCGTTGCTGTAAGATGCGTCGAATTTGCCCATTCTCATCTGACCACCCTGGTTTGCAAATATGCACACTCATAGTCATTTCAATGAGGGGAAAGGCGGACATCGCGTGCGCCATAACACCAACAGAAGAACGGTTATCCAGATAACAAAGAAGTGTACAACACTTCCATTGCCATTTGAATAAAGAGTCCAATAAACTTCCATACACACTTGATGCTATCTACTTTTACATTAGCAACAGTAACTCAGCTGTTAGTTGCTAATGTTACAGCCACATTCTAAGGGTAACAAGCTAGGTAACCATATACAGTAAAGCAACACAATTATATAGCGTTAGTTGACTTACAGGTTATGTTATGCAGGGCACTTGTGTCTCTCTCCAAAAAGCCATTCATCGGCATCTTTGAAATTTCTCCCCCTCTTCTCCTGTTAAAAAGTATTACATTTGCCATGGTGGCTTTACACAGTTCACTGTATGATTTTGATGAACTATGGTGTTCCAAGTCTTTCAATGCTTGTTCTGTAGTCTTCTCCAGATGTCTGTGAAGACGTTGAACATCTTCTGTGAAAGGAAGAGTGGAAGGCTTGTTAAACTTTCGCTCGTTCAGCGTAGTTAAAGCGGTGTGAGAGATGAGTTCAGACCACTTTGTAGAATAGAGAGTTGTGAAACTCTGGGTTGACTTTATCAGCGTACTGTCTTCTGCCATGAGTGCTCTGCAATGTAAAATATCACTGACTTTCTGTAGTGAGTGACCTAACTTTAGAGCAAGGGTTGGAGTACGGAAGCAGTGCTTTTCTTCATCATACCCAGATACTTTCTTGACCGCTTTGATGACCATATCAAAATTTGCATGTCTCACAGCATCCTCAAGAGTATGTATTGAGAATTCCTTGCGAAGCGTAAGCAGAAGTCTTCCAGAGTCTCTGAGTTGCTGGCGAATGTACTGATGTTTGGTGGGATCCTGTCCATATTTGTTGAAGAATTAGCTAAAGAATGGAGAAGTCACTTTTCACAGTAGAAGTTGTCTCATCATCTTTCAGAACAGCTAATGTGTTCCTAACACCTGGTGATATTGTAGTGGAAATGTTGGTCATATGCATAGATGTATGTGTATGAAATCTATAATCTTCTATGTTCATTGGTAAGAGACAGGAAGGGAAAATAATTAAGTTGAGTTCAAAGGAATGTGAGGTGCTGATGGCTCTGTGGGCAGCTTGCCCTGGGGGATGGGTGAAGCATTTTATATGGCCTTCTGTCCTCTGGTTACTGTAAGGGGTCAATGAGACAGTTGCTCTGAACTTTGGCTAGAAGGACTGTGTCCTGTTTCATTGTTTGTGTTAATTAAAAGTATTGTTCTTGTGACCTGGGGGAAGGTAGATAAATGGATCAAGCTGCTCTGACCCTTCCTGCTTCATAGGTGATGTTAATTAAATTCTTGTTTGAAGATGGTCACACAAAGGACAGTTAACCATTTGGCTGGTCAACTCCTGCTGCTTTATTATCTATTGGTTTGGGGAGATATGCCCCATCAAAGAACAGTGAAGCAATTGCTAGGGAGATGTATTGTTTCAAACTGTCACCAAGTTGAGTTGGCCAATCACAGAGTTTGTTTCATTGATTGATTGACCATATAGAATGCCATTTGATCTTAAGTTTATATAAGGCAGTGCATGTGTGCTGGCTGATCATCACTCTTGCGAACGATTTGTGGCTATCACACCCTTCGCCAAGACGGATCACAAAGTACTTTGTTTAAATCATATGTAATTGTATAGTCTAATAAATTGTATTAAAACCATATCCCTTGACTATTCAGATCGACACAGTGCCACTCGAATTCTTCCTTAACACTTGGTGCCGAAACCCGGTATCCTCGTCTGCTCAGCGTTTAACAGACTTCTCCCTCTGACGGCGATTTGATCAGTCCGGCTGGAACAGCTGCCTTAACCTCCAAAATTTTTCGGAGACAGCGGGGCCGATTCTAGGGGGAGTTTTACTGGTTGCGCTGTTGCTGACGTGGGGTCTTAAAGAAACAGGTGAGATATTCTTTTTGGTCACTGTGTGATATTGAATTGTCTAAATATGGTTATAGGCTATTGTCAATAATTCGGTTAAAAGTTAGCAATTGGGCAGTGGTCAGAGGAACAGTGTCCTGTACGTGTGAGTCGTACGAATTAATGAGGTACGGTTGTTGAACCTATCTTTTACGTGAGAGTCGTAAAAAACAAATCTGCAGAGTGTGTCGACGGACATACATAGAGGTCGTGTGTTTGACGAAACAACACAGAGGGAGAAAAAATTCACATGTGATATCGTGTTATGTGTTTCTTGGAGACCCTAAGGATTAGAATATGTTGGATTGGTGATAGTTTGAGAAGTTGTATTGGCTTATGGTGGTCATAACAGTTCTTATTTATTACTAAGGCGCTACATGATTTCTAAGTCCAGAAGAGAAGTGGAAAAGTATACTTGTGAGAATTGGTAACCAGCTGAGTTAAAAAAATTAAAAAAAAAAGATAAAGAAAAGAAGTTAGGAAGTATGGGCCTATGAAATTTCAAAGTGAGTTTGTAAACGCGCGTGTTCATTTTTGTTTTACTTGCAAGTTATGTTTTTTGAGGTTAAAAGAAGTATGGGTAGTAATTAATGGTGTTAACGTAAAAGCTATATCTACAAATTACAAAAATCAAAATTTTAAATTATTTTTTATTTTGGTTTGAACGTTTGTAATTTACGATTGTAGGCTATTCGGTAAGGGTATATGTTCATTGACAAGTTGTGAAATCGGAATTTGAGAAAAAAAAAAAAGAAAGGAAGGAAGGGGGTAATTGTGTCTTTATGTTCCTTCGTTGGTTATTGTTGGTTCAATGTGTTCAAATACGGATTGTAATTCGAAAATGAATAGGGCTAAAGATGGTCTGGAGGCAGAATTAACCTGCCCAAACATTGATTACATGAAGCAAAAGTATGGTAACGATAGTTTATTGCAAATGCAAATATGGATTGATATATGTGGATTTCGGAGTGTGGGTTCATTTTGTTGTGAAATTATGAAAAGCTTGTGCAGAGAGAAATTGTTACACGATTTGGAAAATAATAGATGTAAGCTTGGTTGGATGGCTTTTCAGAATTGGATGGAGGTAGGTAGAGTCAAAGAGAAATAGATATTAGAACAGATAGTGTGGGGAAATTTTCATCTATTTCCACACAGATTCACGATTCAAATTGTATGGCTGTTCCGCAGACAAACTTTGCGGTGGGTATTCATCTGTAGCCCGTAGTGGTTAGCGGGTGGATGCGCAGGCGCATTAGGTCTTGCTGGCTAAGCGAGAAGAAACTGAGGTCAGACGTACGTTTGTCTTACGACTGAAGTGTTTTCTGACAGACGGATGTCTAAGATAAGTCAAGAAAGCAGGATCCTGGAATTTGTTTATAGATTTGCTTTGGATTCCCGCAAAGATTGCGGCTTGTGCTTTGACTTGCACTATTGCACTATTGCCTATTATTCAAAAGAAGGAGAAGTTAAAGTCCCCTCCGGTACAAAAGGGTTTGAGTCCCTAAGGAGAAGTTAAAGTCCCCTCCGGTACAAAAGGGTTTGAGTCCCTGAACGAGTTTAAGAATGTTATAGGCTTGGGTGGCATTGCTTCTGTCTCGAGGGACAGCACTGAGTTACGATTGATCAAAGTGAATGCAGAACATGTTTAAATGTGGTTGGAAAACATGTAGGAAAGTCGAAGACACAAAGTTAGGCCAACACGATTGGATAGGAATGGTCAATCTATGTTGAGCACAAAATGTGTGGTTTGATTGGGTGTATTGAGCATTATGGACGTGAATGTACGGAGATGTGTCATCACTGTTGAAAGTTTTCTGGAAATTGGGGGCAAACTCGCAAATTCTTGACCGTAAATTGAAGTCCGAACTGGTGACGAAGGCTACTATGTTGACACACGTACACAGATGAAACACTTGGGAGAGACTTTGTTATATTCTCTTCAGATTCTTATGGATGTTTATCGGTTATGACATCGTTGGTAGAGGAGTGACGATTGACTTGTTATATTGTTTTACAACTGTGTGTTAACCGATATTTGATGTTAGATTTTACATCTGTCTGATTTGTTTTGAGGATGGAGACAGTCTGTTCTTGAAAATGCTAATGTTAATTCTTTGGCTGAATTCTCCATTTGAAAAGAGGCGCATGCGCTTGAGTCTAGCGGCTCATTCTGCGTGCAGTGGCCCACAGCATCATGAGTGATTTAAAAAAAAAGAAAGAGGAAAAAAAAAAATATATATATACACTCATCTGAAAGAGAATTTGACGTTGAAAATAGAAATGTATTGGTTTGAAACACGTGTGTTTCTGTTTCTTTGTCAAAGTTAAGAAAATATTGTGAGTTGGCATACTTTTGATTTGGAAATCATGTACAGACCGAGTTTCTATCTTATGAGCTTGATTCGATATTAGATTAGTAGGCTATTGCGCTGCTAAATTTGGGTTCTTGGGTCAGATAATTGGTAAAGGCCAGTTTTGGCAACGAAAGCGATATTCATTCGAAGAATTACAATCCAAGGTTATTGAAACGTTTATAGAGTTTTTTATGTGTTCAAACGGAAATTTCAGTTTATGTTGTTAAAGGAATATTTTTTGTTCAGGCCTACGTATTGAATTTATCTGGAAATGTTGCTTCGGTTTTGTGTTATGTGAATGAGGTTACTGTAATATCTACATTTGATTTTAACATGTGCGTACTAGATATCCATTGACATGGAAGCAAACGATGGTTTTTATTTTCATTTGTGTGGGAAGTTCACAGATGTGATGGTTGTTTAAAGAAAAAGTTTCAGAGTTTTGCTCTGTCCCAGAGCGCTTGTTTGATTCGAGTTTAAAATGCGTGCTGATAGATAAGCTATGTTTATTTGAGTTGATTCATTGAGTAAAACTAAGAGTAAAAGTGAGAAGTGTTACACTAAACCATATACAAACTACAAAATAGTCAAGTTAAATGTTTTCATTTTGGGGTTTTTGGTCCGCCAATTTGAGATCCGTGCATTACGCATGCTATGGGTGTTTTGGTTGGTATATGAATATTCAAAGGAGTATTCTGTATTACATGCTTTGATAAGACATTTGAAAAGTTAAAGAACAAGGTTTTGTTTTATGGGGTTATGTTACTTTTGTTAAATTGTGAATTTAAAGGTTTAAAAAGGAAAAGGAACTATGCATATGCTTTGAAGAAGTATATGGGCAAACATTTTAAGTAAAAAAAAAAAAAGTAAAATCTAAGGTTTTTAAGAGTTTGATAGAGTATTGGATGTAATTTGGTTTTGAAATGAGAAAGAGAAGATTATTACAATGTACTTTTATTTGAGTTTGATTGTAATGTGGTTTTAAGTTTTATTTGGGTGTTTTATCAGAGCCTGTCACAAGGTTTGGGATGAACAGTTAGGCTGTGATGAGGATGTTTTATTGTGGTATTGATGCATGAAGAGGGTTATTATAACTTTTGGGTTTGAAATGATTTGGGAAGACTCATTATGTCTGATAAATTGTGGTTTTGATGGTTTGTGCTAATTAGCCTGTTTTGGACTGCAGCCAAAGCAAGTTATGAAGCTCTACCTATCTAACCTATGTAGAAATATACAGGGGGTATAGGTTTGGCTAAGATTTATGTTTCATTTTGGAATCATGCAGATTAAATTCTGATTTGGGGTAGTGGATGGTTTTCCTAATGTCTTGGACAAAGAGAGATTTGATTTGGTGAATTTAAATACAGAAAAATAGAAGAGAATCAAATATAAAGGTAGTAATTTGAACGGTTCATAAAGTATTTTTAAGAAAAGATAATAAGAGATTAAAAGTTGAGGTTATTCTTAGTTTGGTTGTTTTCTAAAATAGTTTGATTCTCTAAAGATTGGTTCAAAAGTTGGTTGCTTCAGTGTAAGCTTGTCAATTCATAAAAGGGAAAAGAGTTAAACACATTAGCTGATGGTTAAATACATCATTGGTGTTACATATGAATTTGGGAAAGGTATGGTAACAGGGAGTTTCTTATTTTCACCTGTAGAACAACTTGCTGTATGCAAATGTGGGGTTCACTCTAACAATGATGATTATTTCACAGAGAAATGCTAGTGCTGAAACTAGCTGGAGAAGGTTTGTAGATTGCCTGCGAGCAATGATGAACTGACTAGAATATGTTTTTGATGTTGACATATGTTTACAGGGAGTGCTGAGATGGTGTTGCCATGTTCTGATAAGCTTAACTTAACAAATTTGGGTTTACAGGAGTCTTTTGAGGAGAATTGTTGTGTGACTTTGTTGCAATATTTGTCACAGATTCTTTAAGGGAAGCGCGGGCTTCTTAGAGAGGAAGAGATGACGTTTAGTAATTTATGACTGACTGATGACTGACTGATCCAAACAGAAAGTGACTATGGGGGTTTTATGGTTTTATGACTTTAGTGTCAGAAGTTTGGCTCTGTGGTAAGATTGTGGGGGTTTGATGAAATACTGCTAAGTTGAAAATGTTTGACTGTATTTAACCCAGAGTGAGAATTGTGTTTTGTTTGAGTATATTTGACAAGAATTACAGAATGCAGCAGACGGATGGAAAAAGGAATGGTGGAATGGAGATTTGGACTAATCCACAAGAAAATGCATTTTGGAAAAAGGAAGGATATGAGAATGAAATGGAGGTTGTATGGTCTGCATAACACATTTATCTTGAGATTTTGCTCAGTTAACACATGGAAAGATCATGCCTCTACAGTTTGTGTGATATATTAATTTTAACATACATGGGGATTTGTAATGATTGCATATTCATTTTGTTAGACTCATATGTGGAACAAGTAATATGGGAAAGGGAATTTAACACGTTAAGCTTCACGTTTAAGGTTAGAGAAACTATTTGATTATTGATAGAAGGAGTTTTTAGAGTTACATTTTGGAGAAGTGATACTGTTTCATGATTGTTGATGATTGATAGAAGAAGTTGTTGGAAGAAGTTTTAGACATTTCAGGCAGATTTGGGCTCAGTGGTCAAGCTTTTGGTAATTTAGATTATTCTTCAATTAGATTTTTCTTTTCTTTGAGGATATATAATGATAATGGGTCACACTTGGTTAAGGAAGTTATTTTTGGAGTTGATAGGAGTCAACATTGTGTCAATAATTTCAGTTGAATGAGAAAATGGGATCTTGAAGTCGGACGACAAGAAGTCAGTTAACTTTTTAACTGACCTTTGTGAGTGTGCTTGTTTATCACTGTGCAACCCTTTGTAGTGTACTTTGTGTGAGATTCACAGGCAGGTGGAGGTTATTCTTCTTCCGGTGACTGGACCGCTGCATGATTTGATACCAGGGGACTGGATCGTGGTGAAGGACCTGAAACGCAAGTCCTGGTACCATACCAGATTCTCCTGACGACTAATTCGGCGGTTAGGATCGAGGGGAGAGCAACGTGGATACACGCTAACCGTTGCGAGCGTGCGCCTTGCCTGGAGACGGAAGGAGAGGATGCGCGTTCTGCGTAGTACCAAGAAAATTTCCGAGCTGTACGCAAAGTGCAGTGTCGTTGAAAGTTGCTGTGAGCAATTTGATCGTCGTTTGCAATTGGTTCGACTAGACTACACTGCCTGAAAGAAGATTGCCTATAGCCAACTGAAGATGGAAGAAGAGGTCAATGTGAATGATAGTATGAAATCAGATTTACAGAAGAAGATATTAATGTGTTTGCTTCTGATGTTCTAAATATAAGGGTATGTTTAGATTGATGGGAATACATTTGCTTTGTGTATGTTTGTATTCGGTATGGATGTTTTTTACTGAGTTGCATTGCATACTTATTTTGATGTTGATTTTTATTTTTCTCAATGCACTGTTTGAATTATGGTGTTGTTTTAAAAAAAAAAAAAGAATGGAAATGTAGTGGAAATGTTGGTCATATGCATAGATGTATGTGTATGAAATCTATAATCTTCTATGTTCATTGGTAAGAGACAGGAAGGGAAAATAATTAAGTTGAGTTCAAAGGAATGTGAGGTGCTGATGGCTCTGTGGGCAGCTTGCCCTGGGGGATGGGTGAAGCATTTTATATGGCCTTCTGTCCTCTGGTTACTGTAAGGGGTCAATGAGACAGTTGCTCTGAACTTTGGCTAGAAGGACTGTGTCCTGTTTCATTGTTTGTGTTAATTAAAAGTATTGTTCTTGTGACCTGGGGGAAGGTAGATAAATGGATCAAGCTGCTCTGACCCTTCCTGCTTCATAGGTGATGTTAATTAAATTCTTGTTTGAAGATGGTCACACAAAGGACAGTTGACCATTTGGCTGGTCAACTCCTGCTGCTTTATTATCTATTGGTTTGGGGAGATATGCCCCATCAAAGAACAGTGAAGCAATTGCTAGGGAGATGTATTGTTTCAAACTGTCACCAAGTTGAGTTGGCCAATCACAGAGTTTGTTTCATTGATTGATTGACCATATAGAATGCCATTTGATCTTAAGTTTATATAAGGCAGTGCATGTGTGCTGGCTGATCATCACTCTTGCGAACGATTTGTGGCTATCACACCCTTCGCCAAGACGGATCACAAAGTACTTTGTTTAAATCATATGTAATTGTATAGTCTAATAAATTGTATTAAAACCATATCCCTTGACTATTCAGATCGACACAGTGCCACTCGAATTCTTCCTTAACAATATCTGCTGACACAGAGATGACTCATTCATAGAGGCCAAAGACAAAACTTTTTTTCTTCCAATCTCTGAAGTAGCTTCTACTGGTTTTGAAGAACATTTTCGAACATGTCGCCACAGATCTCGCCGGAGATATAATGCCTGGCAGTAAATGCAGTGAATGTAGTCTTTTGCATTGTACTTTTTCTTTGATGTCCGTCTTAGTTTTAGTGATCCAACTCCACTCACCAAGACCTCTGAGTTATGACTGTGGTTTCCCTTGTTGCGAAGCTTTAAAAGCATTTTCATACGTTTTTTGGACCTCTTGGGAAGACTTAAAACTTGAGCAACATCTGCATGTGTTTTCTCATGAGTTTTTAAGTGACGTGTAAACTTTGTCTGTATCTTTCCACAAATGTAGCAGTAAGTTCTATTTCTGAGCAAGGCTGATGTATTTGAGACATTTTCCGCTCTTGCATCAGCACCATCATCAACCATAATGCCTTCGGCATTAGCGTTTCCTACTTTGGCAGTAACTCTTGATACTTCAAGCTGAGTTGTGCTGATCATATCTTCAGGTACATTTTACATTTACATTACATTTATTCATTTAGCAGACGCTTTTATCCAAAGCGATTTCCAAGAGAGAGCTTTACAAAGTGCATAGGTCACTGATAATAACAACAAGATAGCCCCAAAGCATTGCAGGTAGCCAAAAACAGAAGTACACATTGTGAACAACCAAAAATAAGTGCTAAAGGGAAGAAACCATAAGAGCATGTAGTTAAGCAAATTACAATTACACAATATGAATCTCTAAGTGCAAGTGTACCTGTAGGAAAGCAATAAAAATAGGATTAAATATAATACAACAGTTTAAATCAGCTACCACTAACCAACAAGAGCAACGGTCTAAGCAAGAGTCATTGTGATCCTTAAGGAAACTAGCGTTGGGTTCAACAAACCATTCCTAAGTACCGTTGTACTCCCGGAACAAGTGCGTCTTGAGCCTTCTCTTGAAGGTGGAGAGACAGTCTGTGTCTCTGATGGAGGTGGGGAGGTGATTCCACCACTGGGGGGCCAGGCAGGAGAAGAGCTTGTGTTGGGACCGGGCGGTATTGAGCAGTGGGACCACCAGGCGGTTGTCTGAAGAAGACCGTAGGTGGCGGGTGGGGGTGTAAGGCTGCAGGAGAGACTTGATGTAGTCGGGTGCAGTCCCGTTCACTGCTCGGAAGGTCAGTACCAGGGTCTTGAATCTGATGCGGGCCGTTATGGGTAGCCAGTGGAGGGAGATGAGGAGCGGGGTAACGTGGGAGCGTCTGGGAAGATTGTAGACCAGGCGGGCCGCTGCATTCTGAATCCTTTGAAGAGGGCGGGTTGCACATGCTGGGAGACCGGCGAGCTGCGAGTTGCAGTAGTCCAACTTGGAGAGGACCATTGCTTGGACAAGCAGCTGGGTGAAGTGCTCAGACAGGTATCTCCTGATCTTCCGGATGTTGTAGAGGGCGAATCTACACGACCGGGAGACCGCAGCAATGTGGGCCGTGAGGGAGAGCTCGTCATCCATGGTAACCCCAAGGTTCCTGGCAGAGGATGAGGGGGTCACCGTCGCAGATCCCAGGGTGATTGAGAGGTCGTGGGAGATGGAGGGTTTGGCCGGGATGATGAGAGAGGTAATGATTCTGCATCTTTAGAAATTGACTCTCTGTCTTCCTGTACAAAACTTCCTTGGTGGTGTCTTTTCTTTTTGGAAGCAGACTTGCTGGTGGAGACCTCACAATTCTGTACTTGTTTGTGACTGATTTCTAAAGGCTCTGATCTGTCATCCCACGAGCTGTTTGAATCATCTATGGAATCAGGAACATACTCCTCTTCTGATGATGCCGCCTCACTTGAACTTTGTTCTGTACAGACCTGATAATGATTAAAAAACATTAATATTTTGTATACTTGGAAAGCATTTCACCGAGAATAATTCTACTAAAAAGCTTACCACTTGCAGAAGTTTAGTGATGTCCACCTTGTGTTTAATATAACACTTTTTGTGACAGGACTGATTGCAAATTAGACAGAGAAAATTGAAAATGTATAAAGGAAGGCAGCATGCTAAGTACTTAAAGTCAGTGCAGCAGAAAATGACTAATTTTGAACATATAGCACAGCTACACATGGAATAGTTTTTTGGACCTTTGTACCTTTACATCTCACACCACTCCATTTCAGAGGCGAAAAAGGTCCTCCACATGTAACACATTTTTCTAAACTTGACATTTCGACAGGGATGACATCATGATTACAGTCCTGTTTACAAAAAAAAGGAGTGTAATCGTAAGACAGAAATTTGATCCTAACGAACACTTGTGTAGTGTAGAATATCAAAAACAATTTATCATTTGTACTATTTTCCTATTTTAACATGAATTAAGGATGAAAGGGACATGATTTGTATGTGTTATTATCCCTGTTGTGAATGAAATTGTTTAGAAATGTACTTAAAACCTTAAATCTACATTAACTTAAATACATTTTACACCTGTAATAAATAAAAAAAACTCAACACAGCCTGTTCTTCAACAGAACAAACAAACTAAAACAGAACAAAAACTTTTGACTGGTAGTGTACATCTTAACACAGAGCTGAAGTGGATTTATAGTCTTCATAATGTATTAACTTAAATTTAAATTAACCAAAACCTGTGAATCTATACACAGCTGAATGCAATTCTTATGAATTCATATTTAAATATAGTAAATATGAAAAAGTCTTAAAACATGAAAATTAACCCCAAGTGTGTTGCCTGAAAAGGATCCGCATGCGTCCACATCCTCAGCCTGACATGGCATCTCTTTGGAGATCTGAAATGTAAAGAACAATCAATGTGAGTTTGTCTCTCTTGTACAAAACTCAGTCCTCCTTATTCGTGCACCTTTCATGTTGAGTATTACACAGGACCTGTGTGTCTGCGCACTTCTTAATGTACTTTCATTCCTTTGTACATGTAATTTCAAAACGCAGTCCTCCAAATTCCTGCACCTTACATATTAAGGTTACATCGTACTTGTGTGTCTGAATATCATTCTCATGACTTTCTTTTAGACAATAAATATGCCTTAAAAGATGAAACTTACCTCTAGTGTGTTGCCTGAAAAGGATCCGCATGCGTCCACATCCTCAGCCTGACATGGCATCTCTTTGGAGATCTGAAATGTAAAGAACAATCACTAAATGTGAGTTTGTCTCTCTTGTACAAAACTCAGTCCTCCTTATTCCTGCACCTTTCATGTTGAGTATTACACAGGACCTGTGTGTCTGCGCACTTCTTAATGTACTTTCATTCCTTTGTACATGTAATTTCAAAACGCAGTCCTCCAAATTCCTGCACCTTACATATTAAGGTTACATCGTACTTGTGTGTCTAAATACTGCTGAATATCATTCTCATGACTTTATTTTAGACAATAAATATGCCTTAAAAGATGAAACTTACCTCTAGTGTGTTACCTGAAAAGGATCCGCATGCGTCCACATCCTCAGCCTGACATGGCATCTCTTTGGAGATCTGAAATGTAAAGATCAATCAATAAATGTGTGTTTGTCTCTCATGTACAAAACTCAGTCCTCCTTATTCCTGCACCTTACATGTTGAGTATTACACAGGACCTGTGTGTCTGCGCACTTCAAAATGTACTTACATTCCTTTGTACATGTAATTTCAAAACTCAGTCCTCCAAATTCCTGCACCTTACATATTAAGGTTACATCGTACTTGTGTGTCTGAATATCATTCTCATGACTTTCTTTTAGACAATAAATATGCCTTAAAAGATGAAACTTACCTCTAGTGTGTTGCCTGAAAAGGATCCGCATGCATCCACATCCTCAGCCTGACATGGCATCTCTTTGGAGATCTGAAATGTAAAGAACAATCACTAAATGTGAGTTTGTCTCTCATGTACAAAACTCAGTCCTCCTTATTCCTGCACCTTACATGTTGAGTATTACACAGGACCTGTGTGTCTGCGCACTTCTTAATGTTCTTTCATTCCTTTGTACATGTAATTTCAAATCTCAGTCCTCCAAATTCCTGCACCTTACATATTAAGGTTCCTTTCAAACCCACTTACTGACGTGAAAGCAAGGAGACGGCGTTAGCACCCCACAAAAGCGGCAGCGGTGGGATTCGAACCCACGCCTCCGGAGAGACTGGAGCCTTAATCCAGCGCCTTGGACCGCTCGGCCACGCTACCCCATTGTCAGCTGTAGGCCACCCGAGCTTCTCCCAAAACTGATCGATACTGAACTAGTAACAGATTGCCCCAAACCGTGTTTATACTTCTGCCGAGTTTGGAACACTTGGCCTAATCCGGATGTGTTCGACCGTCACAGGAGACGAAATGCCTCTTCACGGTTTGTATTGTCTGGTGATGGAGCCACTATACCTACGATGCCCCAAGAAAGCATCAACGACCGCACAACATGTCGAGCCACAGTTCACCTTTCAAACCCACTTACTGACGTGAAAGCAACGAGACGGCGTTAGCACCCTACAAAACTGGCAGCTGTGTGATTCGAACCCACGCCTCCGGAGAGACTGGAGCCTTAATCCAGCCCCTTGGACTGCTCGGCCACGCTACCCCGTTGTCAGCTGTTGGCTACCCGAGCTCCAACCGAAGATGATCGATCTTCCAGGAGCTCACATGACTTTTCTAATGCCCGCAAGCAGTTGAATGACACAAGATAAAACACATATTTCTCAAGGTTCTGCATTGTTTGGGAATCGAACCCGGGTCAACTGCTTGGAAGGCAGCTATGCTTTAGCCTGGCTCTGCCCTCCTGCGTACTTCCGCTCAATTTGGATTTCGCTTCTGTACTAGGTCTGGGAGCTCGGCTCTGGAGTCAGTTTCCAGAAACAAATGTTTTGTAGGTCCAATCAGTGAACAGAGGGAGTGGCTGAGAACGATGACGTTGATGTCGTGCGCTAGTTTGAGTTGTAGTTCAGTCATGGCGGCGGAGAAAGATGTGTGCGAAGCTATTCGGTCCGTTGTAGCAACGCTGCCTAATATCCATAAATTAAAGTCGGAGCAAGAACAATCCTTGCTGAGTTTTCTTGGTGGCCATGACGTTGTGGCCCTCCTCCCCACAGGGTTCGGGAAAAGTTTGATTTTCCAGCTAGCTCCGTTAGTGTTGAAGGAGTTGGCTAAGGCGAACGGTAGCGATGCTAAGCCGATAGTTGTTGTCGTCTCCCCTCTTGTTGCACTAATGGAGGACCAAGTAAGGGAGGCAGAAAAGTTGGGAGTTTGTGCTGGGCAGCTCGGCGTGCACGATGACCGTGACATTTTGGATGGACGCTTGACCCTGTTGTTTGGGAGCCCCGAGTCCTGGCTGCTAAATAACAAATGGCGACGAATGCTAGCCTCGACCATATACCATGACAACCTCATTGGTATCGTCGTGGACGAGGTCCATGTTACATACAAATGGTAAGTTAGCACTTAATACGGTTAAACAACATAAGTAGGGGCATTTTGCATATTCGATATCTTAGGCTAATGTTGTAATTTGTCATTCGAATTTATGATATAGCTTCATGAGGAATATTGTACTCCCCCATGTCTTTTCACTCAGGGGTGAGGCTTCCAAAAGCGAGTCGGCATTCAGAGACAGTTTTGCCAATCTCGGAGAGCTGCGATCTATCACCAAGGAGGGTAAGTTGAATGCACTGCCGTCGGTGTGGAACCTACCTAACGTGTTGTGGAAAATTATAATTCAATGCTATTATAACGTCAATATTCTGTATAGATTATATCTGTTGCAAGGATTAGTTACTGTCCCTGTCATGGAACATAATAGCGTGATTACCTGGATTTAGTGCATTCATGTTCATGGTGCTGTTCATTAAGTCCTCCCTGCCCATAGCCTATAACACAAACACTTGTCAACTTGTTTGGTATGTTATAAAATGGGGCAAGTGTTTATCTTGTTAATTTTTCATACTCCCAGGTACACCTGTTTTGGCGCTCACTGCCTCAGCTGACATCAAGTCCAGAAGCAGAGTCATCAGACTACTCCATATGGACAATGCCGTTCAAGTCATCGCTAGTCCCAACAAGACAAACATCCGTCTTGGCTTGTGCAAGGTGCCCAGCCATCACATGAACTGCCTAGACTGGATAGTTCAACATGCAAAAGACAAGGGCTCAACCATGCAACCTGTATTAATTTACTGCCAAACGCTGAAATCCGTGGGAAGAGTTTTCTCATACCTAAAGGCAGAACTGCAAGGACATGCCTGGGTAGGCTGTGATCCAGACTGTAGAAGTGACAACATCCTGATTGGCATGTTCCACAGCAAAACCCTCCCCCAAAACAAGGAGAGAGTGTTGGCTTCACTGAGGGGGGAAGGAAAGTGTCGGGTATTTGTTGCAACTACAGCTTTGGGGATGGGGTTGAATTTCCCTAATGTTTCACATGTGGTAATGTACGGGGCTCCAGGGGACCTAGAGGCTATTGTACAACAGGTGGGCAGGGCTGGAAGGCATGGTCAGCCCTCACATGCCATCCTCTACAACACTGGACAGTGTTTCAAGGTGGATGATGAGGTAAAACAACTGCTTGATGTTGGAAACAACACATGTTTTAGGAAATCTCTCTATGCACATAGAGAGAAGCAGAACCCAGCCATGTAGAGCCACGCCATCTCTGTTGTACATACTGTCAGACTGTGTGCTCTTGTTCATCTGGCACATGTACAGAACCCACGCCAAATTATGAACGGATTGAAGATGAACCAATTATTCAGAGATCTAGGCATGTGGATGCAAATTACAAATCTTTGATTGCAGATTTGCTGAATGACTACAGTGGTAGTCTGATAAATTCCACGAATCGACTGTACACCTCACATGCAGCTTCCACTTGATTCAGTCAGCAACTGGTGGATGCAGTGTTGACCCATTGTCAATACATATTTGACCTGTCATACATTATTGCTAACCTTCCTGTGTTTAGATTGGACCATGCAAAGGAGATTTTAATTATCATTAGTGATGTTTTTGGGGATATTGATGTGGATCTGCAATATGATTCAAGGGGGTATTTAACTGACCCAGATCTCTATTACAGTAACTACTTTGACGATGATGACAATGATGCTGTTGTTGTTGAAGATGCACTCAGGAGGCATGTCAGTAGCTCAGAGTCCGAACAGTAAATTCAGTTGTGATAAACTGAACACTTTGAAGCCCTTTGTGTACTCGTGCAGGAACATGGTTGGTGTGTTAGTTGTACATATTGTTGTAAATGTGTCTGTTATTTGTGCTTTTCTACAAAACTGTACATGTCTTAAATAAAAGTGTGTAATCACATACTTGTAAGACCATAATTAAGGTATAAAAGAACCCATAAGACATACTATAAAAATGTGTTCTATTATATCTCCGCAAATGTAAGAATATTCATTACAAACTCCGTTTCACCAAAAAGTACTAGAATCATTGTATACAAGGACAATGTGTATAGACATTATTTAAATATTGACTCATTGTCTGTACATACAACGATAAACTATACAAATAACATTCCAAGTAGGCATTCTATGACAAAGCTTCAAAGCTGGACCATTACAAAGCAGGCAAGTAACTGATTAAATTGCTACAGCCCTCCGGTCTTTCAGCCTGGAATGCATCCATTGCCATAAGTCTTTATAATTGAGCTTGGACAGAATGTTTCTCTCAAAGTTAGGGAATGCAGAGAAGTGTCTTCCCGGTCGGTGGTTGAAAACTTCTGTCTTCCTAAATACCTCAAGTACTGTTAAAATGTTGTTTTTGAGATCAGCTGCATGGTGGATGCCACTAGGTCGGGATAGCTGCAGCTCTCTGTCTGTTGTGTCCATCAGGGTTTTTAACACACCAACAGATCTGCTGACCCTGTCAGCTGTTTGCTCTGTAAGGTTAGTGCCTTTGTTCCTCAAAAAAGATTTCAGAAAGTTGTTGAGGTGCTCAAGGTGCAGATCAAGAGGTATATTTTTCCCTTTTCCACCCCTGCTATTCCAGAATCGGTTCTAGGTTACATCATGTGCAACCCGAGGGGACAGTGTTGCATTGGCTTGCACTAAAAAAAGGAAAGTGCTGTAGGCATATTGACTGTGCCCGTATGCCTTGTAAATGAGTAGTGCCACCTTGTACAGCCTTACCAAGCGCTCCCCATCTCCCTCTTTCACCGCATCCAACATATTAAAAAGCAGAAATCCAAAGCTAAGCCTGGCCTCAGTATGATCTTTTTTGTGGTCAATCAAATCGGAGGAAGCAGGCTGAACAACTGGCATAGCTGCCACCTCAAGACTGTGTACTTTCTTCTCGTGGGTCTCTCTTGCTTTTTTATAAATGAACCCTTTGGTGCAACCTGGCTCACAACAAGGGAGCATCTCCTTCTCAGTGCGTTGTGCCCTTGCTGCTTCAGTTACGCCAGCTGACAGTACAGAAATGTCTGTTGACATCAAAAACTTGTCGACAACCTCTGCCACAGAGTCATGGAGCCAGGTCCTCTTCTGTTCTGCAGAGCCTTGCTGGATATGGTCTGGTACTACTCCGTCAGAAGTGGCTGTAACAAAACACACTATAAAGTGTTATATTGTACCTGAAGACAAGAAAAAAAAAAAGTTTGATTCCTTGATGTAATCCTTTAACACAATGTAACAGATACAAACCTGTGACATCATCCAAATGGAAATGTTCCATTGCTGCCGCAAGGAAAAGTGCTGTCGTGTAAATCTGCACAAACTCTTTGTAAGCATTGTATGCAGTATGCGGGCCTTTTTTTGCATTGCTGCACCTGTTAATCACATAGCAGTTGGCGTATGAAACGTAGCAACAGTAGCAAGTGGCGTATGAAACATATTTTCGTTATATTCAATTCATAGTTCATAAATTCAAGACGGCGTGTTTTTTTTTGTAGTACGTATAACCCCTTTCACCCTTAAAGACAACGAAAAGCAGCCGAATTCATGGTGGCTGTGCTTTCTTGGAAACATGCACACAGTTCATACATCCACGCCAACTTCATGGTTGGCGAAGACCATCTTTAGGGTAAGACTCCTTGGGAAACATGTAGAGAGAAATGCATTTTAGAAAAAGATACATACACAGTAATAAATGGCAATATGACATTAATCTGAAGACACATGGCTTCTTTTGTTTAGTGACTGAGTACCTCAAGAGATTCATGTTGGCAAGGATTGTGCCATGGTCTTTGGCAGATGCTTCATTAAAGAAGATGTGATGATATATCTGTAATGCATATCAAAAAGGTCATCTTAGAACCAGCCCTTACAAATCAGAAGACATTGTTACTTCTCTAAGCCTTGGGAAGCAGTATTTAAAATGTGCTTTTAGTAAATGACAATAGTGTATCAGGGTGCATGTAGTTAAATGTGCTTTGTATTACTGTGTACTGACCTCAAAGAGATTTCGAATTGCATGCCAGTCTTCAAATTTGAAGACGAGGCCTTCCAGGCGGTCCTCCTCTGTCTCCCCATCAGCAAACGCCAACTGGACATTCCGGGAATTTCCCTCTGTGAGTCTGTCACCACCGATCAAAATCTTCTCAAGACCATCAGGACATCTTGGCACATACCTAGAGAGAACTTACAGTTAGAATATTATATATATATAAATTTTACATGTGTTTAGACTATTTCCAGACTAAAAGCTTGATTTTCACTAACGCTTTAAGTTTAATGGATAAGTCGAATCCATGTATGGGAAACTGTCCCAGTGTTCACAAAGCAACTATTGATCTTGCATGGCATTTACTCCTTTTGAAGGTGCTGGAGCACATCCACCAAGTCGCCAGTTTTGGTTTCATCCTTGAAGAGAAGTCCAAGTGGGTACTACAAAAGGGGAAATGGGTGGATGGCTCTGCCATTTTTTCAGAGAACTGGTGGGGGATGTGGTGAACAACCACACTGGAGAGGGTCTTGAATGACTCCAAATACGTTGTCAGGATTTGGCTCCCCAAAACAACAAATTCCCGACGCATTATGGCTTGTGTGTTTGGTCCAGGTAGTGAATTCCCGAGATCATAGTCAATCAAAGAATTGGCTGGTTTCAACTTGTCAAGGTGTAGTGAGGTGACTAGGTTGATGACACACATGTGGTGGATCCAGTGTATTGATTTGTTGATCAATGGCTGGTAGACTGATGGTGCGTCTGAATGTAAAAGTCCAGGTTATCAAATATGATTGAATATGTTTGAGGACCCGATGAGGTTGGAAGTGCTGAGGCAGACAATGGAGCAACACCCATATCGGTCCTGTCTGGGTCTGACAGTGTGCTGAATGTGAAGACATCAACTGCGTCCACCTCCTTGCTTGGTTGGACAGTGGTCTCTGTGGTAGTGAACAAATAAATCAAGTTAGTCATTATAGTACAAAAAAAAACATACCTCCAAAGTTTACCTAAAGGTTATGTTAAACAAACTCACCTGATAAGGACAGGTCTTCGAGGCTTTTTTGAATAATCCTCTCTTGTTCATCTGTCCTTGGCTGATTCTGGAAAGTCTCCAAGTCCCGTTTTAAGGACATCACCGGACGCATACAGTGTTGGGCCATTTCTTTCTGTTTGCCAACTGCATGTAAATGTAATGTAGAGATGCCCAGTTTGGCCAGTCGCTGGAAAACAGCTTTTTTTGCCCCGCCATACATTAATACAGAATTGATGTAATATGATAGGGCTGATAAACGGGGTTCTCTTCCTCTCAAAGCCACTGAGGCTGCAGCACAAATGTGAGGGATAGTCTTTTGTGATTTTAGAAAGAATGCTGAACAGGAAAGGGGACAGCCGCTTCAGGTCATCGTGTAACTCTTGGAATGAAAATGATTGCAGGTCTAGAGCACTTGACCTCCACAGCATAAATTGGTTCTGTTCGTTACACAGGGTCACACAGTCAGCCTCCACTATATCCAACACACTGGCTTCTAAATGGTCCATGAGCTCTGTATTTCTTGAAATGAGATTGGAAGCTCTAGAAAAATTCATTTTTGCCAAACTTTCAACAATGCCAGCTATGTCAGATTGGCATGTCAGTGTCTTCTTCGTGAGGTCATAGTTGATCAAAACCTGAAATAATCACAGGGGAATCTTGCATCAAAATGTAATTTTTAAATATTCACATGATAAATCTACCTAGAGAGAGTAGGTCTACGGTATGCTGAATGGGTGGAGGGTCTATAACAGTTAGCTTTACAGGCTCTATCTCCCCTCCCATCTGACTTGCTCTAACACTAAACTAATAAACAAGCCAATACAGATGTACATCAAGTGTAGTTAGGCTACGTTTTCAACTAGGCTAGCAGCTATTGTTGATACCAATTACATGGATGCTTATCTGAGGCAATACAACGAAAGACATTACAGCATGACAAAAAGTTACAGATAAACAACATTTTTTCCCTACCTCGGTCACACTGCTTCTCAATGGCATTTCAGTGGATTTCCTGGACTTTTTTATGAGCCTTGGAGTTTTAGAAGGAGTGGGGTCTCTGTCTCTCTTGTCAGTGGAACTGGTATCTTCCCCTTGGCATGTCTTCGTCGTCTCCGTCGTCTCCTCGTTCTTCCACTTTTGAAAAATCTCCGTATCGCGCTGTAGCCTGGTAATCACTGAACAGCATTTGTGGCAGATCCAAAACGACCAAAGCGGCGTATTGTGAATTATTAGACCCAGCTTCGACAGTTGACTGTATATATTATCACAGCTCTTAGTGTCAAATATACATTTAGAATATATAATTGTTCCTTTAATTCTTAAATTCAAAAAACATGTAAAAGACATCTTTACGTACTCCTCTGCTCATTCCAATGGGGGATGGTTGTTTACAGCCTGCGCTCCTACGTGGTTTCAGGCCGGCTCCGGCGCATAACTTACGTCACGACCAAACGTTAGCGATTGTTTATGGCAAATCCAGAGTGGCATTGGGCTGATCCAATAGTTTTAAACTTCCACCGAGTACCCGTCCTTAAGGAAGTTAACGTTTGTCAATGGAGAGATCCCAGACCCTCTGTACAAATGAAATGTACGAGGGTCTGGTTAGGACCAGGCTAGCTATGCTTGCCAATATACCACCAATGCCAACAACATCCTCCATGATCGCACAGCATTTCGAGCCATGGTTCGACTTTTCACACCACCTACTGACGTCCTACTAGTAAGAGATTGCCCTAAGCCTGGTTTAAACTTCTGCCGAGTTTGGAACACTTGGCCTAATCCGGATGTGTTCGACCGTCACAGGAGACGAAATGCCTCTTCACGGTTTGTATTGTCTGCGGATGGAGCCACTATACCTACGATGCCCCAAGAAAGTTTCAACGACCGCACAACTTGTCGAGCCACAGTTCACTTTTTCAAACCCACTTACTGACGTGAAAGCAACGAGACGGCGTTAGAACCCTACAAAACTGGCAGCGGTGGGATTGGAACCCACGCCTCCGGAGAGACTGGAGCCTAAATCCAGCGCCTTGGACCGCTCGGCCACGCTACCCCGTTGTCAGCTGTTGGCCACCCGAGCTTCTCCCAAAACTGATCGATACTGAACTAGTAACAGTTTTCCCCAAACCTGGTTTATACTTCTGTCGAGTTTGGAACACTTGGCCTAGTCTGGATGTGTTCGACCGTGACAAGAGACGAAATGCCTCTTCGTGGTTTGTATTGTCTGGTGATGGAGCCACTATACCTACGATGCCCCAAGAAAGCATCAACGACAACACAACATGTCGAGCCACAGTTCACCTTTCAAACCCACTTACTGACGTGAAAGCAAGGAGACGGTGTTAGCACCCTACAAAAGTGGTAGCGGTGGGATTCGAACCCACGCCTCCAGAGAGACTGGAGCCTAAATCCAGCGCCTTGGACCGCTCAGCCACGCTACCCCATTGTCCGCTGTTGGCCACCCGAGCTCCAACCGAAGCTGATCGATCGTCCAGGAGCTCACATGACTTTTTAATGCCCGCAAGCAGTTGAATGACACAAGATAAAACACATCTTTCTCAAGGTTCTGCATTGGCTGGGAATCGAACCCGAGTCAACTGCTTGGAAGGCAGCTATGCTTACCACTATACCACCAATGCCCACAACATCCTCCATGATCGCACAGCATTTCGAGCCACGGTTCGACTTTTCACACCACCTACTGACATCCAACTAGTGAGAGATTGCCCTGAGCCTGGTTTATACTTCTGTTGAGTTTGGAACACTTGGCCTAGTCCGGATGTGTTCGACCGTGACAAGAGATGAAATGCCTCTTCGTGGTTTGTATTGTCTGGTGATGGAGCCACTATACCTACGATGCCCCAAGAAAGCATCAACAACAACACAACGAGCCACAGTTCACTTTTCAAAGCCACTTACTGACGTGAAAGCAACGAGACGGCATTAGCACCCTACAAAAGTGGCAGCGGTGGGATTCGAACCCACGCCTCCAGAGAGACTGGAGCCTAAATCCAGCGCCTTGGACCGCTCAGCCACGCTACCCCGTTGTCAGCTGTTGGCCACCCGAGCTTCAACCGAAGCTGATCGATCGTCCAGGAGCTCACATGAGTTTTTAATGCCCGCAAGCAGTTGAATGACACAAGATAAAGCACATCTTTCTCAAGGTTCTGCATTGGCCGGGAATCGAACCTGGGTCAACCGCGCGGCAGGCTGCTATGAATAGTCTTAACTTCCTTAACTTTTCCCATTCATTCTCTATGGCTATCCTTAACCATATCGAATACTACCATTTGTGGCCACTATGGGGATTTGGGGGGCGCTGTTTCGCGGTTTTCTTACGAGATAGAGAAGCGTCTCAGATCAGAATATTTTTTGAGAGAACAGTACACGTAGATCTGCACTGAGGTAAGATATCCATCTGGATAGATCTAAAGATAGCTAGCTAAATCATGAATGAACATGTTATTTTACTCATCTCTGCTTTGTGAAAACTCAACATTGAGCACGCTATGACTCTCAGTCTAACAGTATGAATGAATGAAACTGTATGTACAGTAGCCACTAATGCAATGTTACGTTGGTACTACTATAACTTCCCAAAGTTATTCAGTAACGTTAGTTACTAACAATATACCGACAATGGTTTGCCAGCACGTTATGTAAAATTAATAGTGAATCGTGAATAAAAGTCATGTTAGAAGAGAGCTGTTCGCAGCTAATACACATTCCAAGACAAAGGACATTGAGGGGGATTTTTGGGGGATGGGGGAGGATGGGGGAGTTGAGATGAGGCACATTCACCTCAAGTAAGCACACTCATCGAATAGATACAGATCTACTGTAGGGCAGTGTTGTTTGAAAATACTCTGGCTACCACCCCCTCTTGACATGTAATCTGTTGTAATTATTGAATGTGTTATTTCTTTTAAATACAGATGTCTAAGCAAGTTTTTAGTTTTTATCCTGGGAGAGTGGTGGTGGTCTTTCGGAAGGGGTCACATGGCTACCTTCTCCAAGATGCAACTGAGGAAGCCAAGCGTTGGAAGGACTCCTCTGTCTCTCTGAAGGACAAGTCAGCACCCATAAAGGAGGAACAGATGAGGGCAAGGGCGTGCTCTTTGGTCCGTGCTCTTTGGTCCGTGACCGAGGGGGGGATGTGTCTGATCAAACTGAGGTGTTGGGGGAGTATACTTTACAGTTTGGAAAGTATAAGGGGAAATTGTTCAGATGGCTCCTTGAAAATGATGTGGGGTACACTCTGTACCTCATTAAACAATTTGAAAAGGAGCAAATGGCTGGCATGCCTTTGGATGGGCCCAGCAAAGACAGCCTGCGGTCCTTTGTAGGGTATGCCAATTCCTTCAAGGAAATCAAGGCAGTGCTGGAGTACGAGGCCAGGAGGACCGGGGCTGTCAGCTCAGTGGAGGAGGACCAACAGGTCGGCTTTGGCCGCATGCCAACAAGGACCTGGGGTGACGTCTGGGAGGGTAGGGCAGATGGCTTTGCAGCGTTCGTTCTGTCCCGGACCACCACTCCGGGAACTAGCATGGACAAACTGAAGCGGTACCTGACCAAGAAGACCCAGGAGGCATCCATGTCCTCTCCTCTGCTCGCCTCCAGCCAAGCCGTGGGTAGGTCATCAGTATTAATTAAATATTATAAGTAATTTAATGCTTGTGATTATGGTTAACTTTCATTTGATGCATGTAACAGATAGGATATAAATGTAACTATTGTACAGTGAAAGGAATACATTCTTATGTTTCTTTCCTGTTTGCACCACAGTCATGGATGAAGATGAAGACCTGGAGCAAGCCATGCTGAACATCTCCCCCTCCAAGATGGTCAAGCAGAGCTGTAAGTGAATGTTCCTTTGTGGGCCTTGTTGTGTGTGACTGAGGACACATTTAAAGCAATATGCTTTTGAACTGCTACTTGACAGCATGTTGTACATCTTTTCATCTCTGCTTTGTCACTAGCTGCTGCCCTGTCTTCGGGTGCATCTTCATCTCCCAGGAATAAGAGACCAGCAGGCCGAGGTCTCTTTGCGTATCAGTTGTTGGGACCAAGACATGACTCTTGGTCAATGTTCATGCCACGTTCCTGGCCTTGTTCAATGTTCATGCCACGTTTCTGGCCTTGTTCAATGTTTATGGTGTTCTGCCTTTCAAAACTCCAATCATGAATTTACATCCTCTCCATCGTTGATGGTAAGTGTTTTTTTTCTTATACTCTGCATGATTCCCATTATGAATTTACAGGCTCTTCGTTGAGGGTAAGTGTTATTTGTCTTATACTCTGCACAATGACTGCATGAATGTGCATGCCACCGTTTGCATTGTTTGCTTAACAGGTTTTTGAACAAAATTATTTATTTAGGATTAAAGCTGTTTGATAGTTGCTGACAGATCCAATTGAGAGAAGTTCTTACATGCAAACAAAGCACACATGCAATTTGCCTCTGTCAGTCTGAAATATAACTTTTACACGGTGACTAACTTTGTCTTATTTTTCAGGATATAAGAATCCATCCGCTGCTCAGTCTAAACTGCCTGGTAACAGACTGGACCCCAGCACTGCTCAAGGTAAAATGATCATGTTCCTAGGACTACATCTGAATCTCTTGCAATTTAAAAACATACTACAAACAATATGTTGTGTTTTGCATGAGCTACTATGTTAGATGTTGAGAATAACATTGTGCTTTCTGTAATAGAAAAGAGTAAACCAGCAGCCACACTCTCCAGACCAGACCAGGGTGATGGACTCACCTCTTTGTTGCCAGGTTAATATTGATGTCCACATGCGCCTAACTAGATACAAGATTTAATCAAACATAACTTACTTACCTCATTTAACTCTTAGCCTGTGATTGAAAGTCATCTCTCACTGCAGTCCCGGTAGCAAAAAGACAGGTTGTGAGCTATATACATATTTTGTCATTAGATCCCCCAGTTCCAGTGAAGGCTCCAGTGCCAGTTCCGCCCGAGTTGCTTGCACCGGGCCTGTGTACAGAGTCAGCAAACACTGCTATCTCAAAAGGTATGAGTCACTATTATTTAATAATATAATTACTTGAAAGTAATTATATTAAAGGAGGGGCCCTCCTTGAAAGTGCCCCTCCTTGAGTCACCACCTTACCGCGGTGGAGGGGTTTGCGTGTCCTAGTGATCCTGGAAGCTATGTTGTCGGGGGCTTCATGCCCCTGGTAGGGTCACCCAAGGCAAACAGGTTCCAGGTGAAAGACCAGACAAAGCGTGGCTCAAAAAACCAACCATGAAGAAATACAACAATGGTTCTCAGTTGCCCCTGCCCGGAAGCGGGTCACCGGGGCCCCCCCCTGGAGCCAGGCCCGGGGGTGGGGCTCGATGGCGAGCGCCTGGTGGCCGGGCCTTTTCCCATGGGGCCCGGTCGGGCACAGCCCGAAGAGACAACGTGGGACCCTCTTCCAGTGGGCTCACCATCCGCAGGAGGGGTCATGGGGGTCGGGTGCAGTGTGAGACGGGCGGCGGCCGAAGGCGGGGGCCTTGGCGGTCCGATCCTTGGCTGCAAAAGTTAGCTTTAGGGACGTGGAACGTCACCTCGCTGGCGGGAAAGGAGCCTGAGCTGGTGCGCGAGGTAGAGAGTTTCCGGCTAGATATAGTCGGCCTCGCCTCGACGCACAGCGTGGGCTCCGGAACCAGTCTCCTTGAGAGGGGCTGGACTCTCTTCCACTCTGGAGTTGCCCTTGGTGAGAGGCGTCGAGCTGGGGTGGGAATACTGGTTTCCCCTCGGTTCGGCGCCTGTACATTGGGGTTCACCCCGGTGGACGAGAGGGTAGCCTCCCTCCGCCTTCGGGTGGGGGGACGGGTCCTCACTGTCGTTTGTGCTTATGCACCAAACGGCAGCTCAGAGTACCCACCCTTTTTGGAGTCTCTGGGGGGGGTGCTGGAAAGCGCTCCTCCTGGGGATTCCCTCGTCCTCCTGGGGGACTTCAATGCTCATGTGGGCAATGACAGTGAGACCTGGAGGGGCGTGATTGGGAGGAACGGCCCCCCCGATCTGAACCCGAGTGGTGTTTTGTTGTTGGACTTCTGTGCTAGACACGGTTTGTCCATAACGAACACCATGTTCAAGCATAAGGGTGTCCATATGTGCACCTGGCACCAGGACACCCGAGGTCTCAGTTCGATGATCGACTTTGTAGTCGTGTCATCGGACTTGGGGCCGCATGTCTTGGACACTCGGGTGAGGAGAGGGGCGGAGCTGTCAACTGATCACCACCTGGTGGTGAGTTGGCTTCGATGGTGGGGGAGGACGCCGGTCAGGCCTGGCAGGCCCAAACGTAATGTGAGGGTCTGCTGGGAACGTCTGGCGGAACCCTCTGTCAGAAGGAGCTTCAACTCCCACCTCCGGGAGAGCTTCGATCATGTCTCGGGGGGGGCCGGGGACATTGAGTCCGAATGGGCCATGTTCCGGGCCTCCATTGTTGAAGCGGCTGACCGGAGCTGCGGCCGCAGGGCGGTCGGTGCATGTCGCGGCGGTAACCCTCGGACCCGGTGGTGGACTCCGGAGGTGAGGGATGCCGTCAAGCTGAAGAAGGAGGCCTATCGGACTTTATTGGCTGGTAGGACTCCAGAGGCAGCTGATGTGTACCGGCAGGCCAAGCGGAACGCGGCTTTGGCGGTCGCGGAGGCAAAAACCCGGGCATGGGAGGAGTTCGGCGAGGCCATGGAGAATGACTTCCGAACGGCTTCAAAAAGGTTCTGGACCACCATCCGGCGGCTCAGGAGGGGGAAGCAGTGCTCTGTCAACACTGTATACGGTGGGGATGGTGCGCTGCTGACCTCGACGGGGGACGTCCTGGATCGGTGGAAGGAATACTTCGAAGACCTCCTTAATTCCACCAACACGCTTTCCGACGTGGAGGCAGAGTCTGGGGACATCGGGGGGGGCCCTTCTATCTCTGGGGCTGAGGTCGCCGAGGTGGTTGAAAAGCTCCGCGGTGGCAGGGCCCCTGGGGTGGATGAGGTCCGCCCGGAGTTCCTTAAGGCTCTGGATGTTGTAGGGCTGTCTTGGTTGACACGACTCTGCAACATCGCGTGGACATCGGGGACAGTGCCTCTGGACTGGCAGACCGGGGTGGTGGTTCCCCTCTTTAAAAAGGGGGACCGGAGGGTGTGCTCCAACTTTAGGGGGATCACACTCCTCAGCCTCCCTGGGAAAGTCTATTCAGGGGTCCTGGAGAGGAGGGTCCGTCGGATTGTCGAACCTCGGATTCAGGAGGAGCAATGTGGTTTTCGTCCTGGCCGTGGAACAGTGGACCAGCTTTATACCCTCCGCGGAGTCCTGGAGGGTACGTGGGAGTTCGCCCAACCAGTCTACACATGTTTTGTGGATTTGGAAAAGGCGTTCGACCGTGTCCCTCGGGGGCTCATGTGGGGGGTGCTCCGAGAGTACGGGGTACCGGATTTCCTGATCGGGGCTGTCCGGTCCCTGTACGACCGGTGCCAGAGTTTGGTCCGCATTGCCGGTAGTAAGTCGAACTTGTTTCCGGTGAGGGTTGGACTCCGCCAGGGCTGCCCTATGTCACCGATTCTGTTCATTACCTATATGGACAGAATTTCTAGGCGCAGCCAGGGTGTTGAGGGGGTCCGGTTTGGTGACCTCAGGATCGGGTCGCTGCTTTTTGCGGATGATGTGGTCCTGTTGGCTTCATCGGGCCGTGACCTTCAGCTCTCACTGGAGCGGTTCGCAACCGAATGTGAAGCGGCTGGGATGCGAATCAGCACCTCCAAATCTGAGGCCATGGTAATCGACCGGAAAAGGGTGGAGTGCCATCTCCGGGTCGGGGAGGAGATCCTGAACCAAGCGGAGGAGTTCAAGTATCTCGGGGTCTTGTTCACGAGTGAGGGAAGAATGGAGCGCGAGGTCGACAGGCGGATCGGTGCGGCGTCCGCAGTGATGCGGGCTCTGCATCGGTCCGTCGTGGTGAAGAAGGAGCTGAGTCGAAAGGCGAAGCTCTCTATTTACCAGTCGATCTACGTTCCTACCCTCACCTATGGTCACGAACTATGGGTAGTGACCGAAAGAACGAGATCGCGAATACAAGCGGCCGAAATGAGCTTTCTCCGTAGGGTGTCCGGGCTCTCCCTTAGAGATAGGGTGAGAAGCTCGGTCATCCGGGAGGGGCTCAGAGTAGAACCGCTGCTCCTCCGCGTCGAGAGGAGCCAGCTGAGGTGGCTCGGGCATCTGATTAGGATGTCTCCTGGACGCCTCCCTGGTGAGGTGTTCCGGGCACGTCCCACTGGGAAGAGGCCCCGGGGAAGACCCAGGACACGCTGGAGGGACTATGTCTCTCAGCTGGCCTGGGAACGCCTTGGGGTCCCCCAGGAAGAGCTGGCGGAAGTGGCCGGGGGGAGGGAAGTCTGGGCCTCCCTGCTTAGGTCGCTGCCCCCGCGACCCGATCCCCGGACAAGCGGCAGATGACGACGACGACGACTTGAAAGTATTTAAAAATATTTTATATGTTTAAAAATCTATGTATTTAGTCTGTAGTTTACAGAATGTAGTTGCTCATCATTATCATCTGTCATCCTGCAGCCTCTCCCCGACTGGCTCCTGTGCTGTCTGCAGCCACCATGCCACCGCACTCTGCTCCATCTCCTGCCACGTCTGCTGCTGTCGCTCTACCCTGTCCTGTTCCAGCCGCAGCTGGTGCGCTACTGTTGGAGCCTCGAAAGTGGTTCTTAGTGTAGCAAGAATTAACAGGCTTGGAGTCAGGAGATTGATTGCAATGGCTTCGTTTATTGCCAGGTATTTTGGAATCATACGCAGAGCTTCTCTAGCCAGAGAAGTCTCTCATATGCCGAGCCTCCCTAGCCAGGTCAGTCCGACATGTATTCAATAGACAAGAACTTTTATACAGTCTTACTACGTCACACACATCTGTTGGCAATTAGACACACACACAGTTTGTTCCAGATAAACAGATATCCTCCCTCACTTGGTTTATTCTTACACAAACCATGATTGTTCTTGCCCAACTCGTGGCTGTTGTTTGCACAACCCGTGGTTGTTTTCTTACGACCCTACCAGGTCATTCTGATCTGATTTCCTCTCTGGAAAGAACATTCTAAGGGAGGGGGAAAGTGACTCTCCCAGCTCACTCTTTCCCCACTGAGTGTGGGGATAAACAATCTTCCTCTCCTCATCTGCCCCCGTCCTAGCTGACTCCTCTCTTGAGGTCACAAGGTCACAAAAACCCCAACATACCCCCCTTTGTGGACATCCCTGTCCACACTACTTCCCCCAATATCTATCTTTTTGTGTAGCCCGTAAAACATTTAAACATTGAAAAAAACAAACCCTCAGAACCAATTTTCCTTAATTTTTTCTTGACTAATAGGCGAATATATGGTAGAATAGTAAGCTAGTGTTTGTCTGTAATGAAGCTGTCCGGATTCATGTTGTGTAAACAAAGTCCCCAGTCTGAAGGAAACCTTGGCTCAGTCTACTCATATGGTTGTAAGCCTGCAATATGTGTGAGTATATAACCTTCCTTTGGCTAGATAAGTACCCCCTGAACCTCAAACACAGTTTCACAAAAACACGATGGTATATGATCAAACATCAAGTCCAGACATAAAGTTTACAACAACATATGCAGTTCTCAAATATCTGTTCAGAATTGCCTTTGTTCCTCTGTGTCATCAGATCCTGGAGTAAAACTCCCCCAGGCTTGTTAGGCCACGTTCTTTAAAAGGGGGAGAAACCATGGATGATTTAACAGAAATGGGTTTGGGAGGGCAGTCCTCCACAAACCTACACCGATTAATGCACAAATCACTGAGTCACATATACATCACTCAATTATACATAATAAAACAAAAA
Source organism: Hypomesus transpacificus (assembly GCF_021917145.1). NCBI lineage: Eukaryota > Metazoa > Chordata > Actinopteri > Osmeriformes > Osmeridae > Hypomesus > Hypomesus transpacificus. The sequence continues at coordinate 900,822 of NW_025814042.1, forward strand.
TTAAACTCATAAAACAAACAAAATTATGTGCTTGGTATACTCATTGAGCGATGTTCCACGGCCTCGAAGCGGCTCGATTGAGTTGGCATCGCCCGGTGTGGCCTGGTTAGGAACATCACTCAGCCACTTTGACACTCCTCTCCCTGCCCTCCCTTGCTCCCCGCCGGGGCAGGGTACAAGGCCGGGGCAGAAAGCCTGTTTTTAAACAGAGAAAATACATTTGAGTCATCCGACTCCTGCATCTTAGCTACAATGGGGCAGGCATAGTGGGTTTTGACACGAGACCGGAAGATGGGTATGCAACAGCAGAGAATCAATACAATGGCCAATAAGGTCAGCAGCACTGCTATCCCTATTCTTACCTAGCTAAATCCCCAATCCCCCAAGCTCTCTCTCATCATCTCAAACCATTCAGTTTTTTGTCCAGCATTATCCTTCACCTCCTGCCTCAGTGCCTTTAAGTCAGTCATAGCTTGTGCAAATCTTCCTGTAGGGGCAGTGTTGTTCGGTATGAATGTGCAACATACCTGACTAATCAGAGTGCAAACCCCCCCACGCTCCGCCAGCAGCCAGTCCAATACCTGTCGATTCTGCTAGGTCATTGCTGATGTTGCCGACAGCTGCTGGCCCAGGGCGGTGAGAGCCTCGTCTGTATAGTTAATGAAGCGCTGCTGGTTATAGTACAGGTAATTAATCCATTCAGTGTTCTTATTTACCGTTATTCAGGGTAAGATGGACTCAAACCCTGACGCCACCTCATTTCCTTGCTTTAAAATCATTGGGCACCCCCCTTGGCTGACCTATGGCATCGATCGTTACATCAGACTTGAAAGCCCGCCTCTTGCGGGGAGCCTCCTCGAGGTTTTCTGTGGTTTGGTTTAGTTTGGAGTGGATCACCTGGGTGACGGCATGTGCTATTCATATTGCAATGAACTCTGCTTTGCTCCCCCCCTCTCCTAAAACATCTCATGTCAGCCCACTTACCTCTCCCTCAACGAGCAGTTTGCTCGGGAAGGGGATTCTGCTGTGTGGGTGTGGGGTCTATGGGGTCTGCCAGGATCGTCCCCTGCTCGCTCAGCTGCACGTCTTTTAGCGGCTGCACGAGTGGGGCTGTTGGAGGTCGATGGTCTCTGGTGCTGGCCCTCTTTGGTGAACCTTCCCTGGCTTGACCCCTGGCTCTGGATCTGGTTTTACCTTCTCCTGGAATTAGATACAGTCCAGGAGCAGGATACTTCTGTGTTCAGGGGAGAGTCTTATTGACTCTGTCACCATAATGGAGGTGAGTTTTATAGAAACCGGGACAGAGAGATGGATATACAGTCATAACAGCTTCAAGCTTAGGATGTTTAGTTTAGTCATAGCTTTTGTGAAACTCCATCAGAAACAATGTGGATGTAGGCATACATCACCAAACCCTATCTTCCTCTGCTACTCGCCAGTTGTTCTCCATGCACGGGCAGTGGACTCTGGGAGGTGTTAACTCAGAGCCACCAAACATCGTTAATGTCATCAATAAACCCTGGTTCTATCAACCTAAACCACCTAGGCATTTATCAACAACTACTTTAGTTTCACATTTCAAATGACAATACTGCTGTTGCATCCACCTCATGTGTCCCCGTTTCACTCACCCCCCTTCTTCCCAGTTGGAACGCAACCAGGAAGGGATTGTTGTTATTCGGCGGCTGAGTTTCATTTTCTGATCCCTCAACAGGGAGCAGTGGTTGAGTGACTGTTTGCCGTTGTCCAGGGTGGCTTGGTAACTTCGAGCCCTGGATTTGGTCCTTGGTCTTAAGCACAACCTTGACTTCTGAGGCACGAGCAGGAAGCTCTCAATCCTCAGTCTCAGGCCCAGTCGGAGGCTGAGAGTTAACCAACGTCGTTCGTGTGTTTTGCCTTTAGGACAGCACTGTCCTGTACTGTATCAGGGAAATCAGAGTCAATAGTTGTTATAGGTGTGACCAAGTTTGATGTGGGATTTATAACGGTGCTTCCAGATGGACCACATGGTTGACCCTTCAAACTGTTTTGTGGTCATCGTTGCTCGTGACCCTGTGTTCAGGCAGTGTCTCTACATGGGGGTGTTGACTTTTCCCCCCTTCGCCTTTACTGGAGACTCGACCACCAGGCTGGATACTGATTGGTTTCTCCGAGGCTCGTTCTCTCCTCCTTCTCCTCCCCTAACTTCCTACAAAACATCTTTAACAAAAACTTCACCATAGTCTAAGGTTAGACTATCAAAATTATAAATGTTACTACTTAGGGTGTGCTTTACTTGCTTATCAACTAAATTATCAATTTAAAATTGCCTCTGTCTCTGAGACCATAGTCCAAATTTTTCCTATCCCCCTTCCCCCCATCGCATAGTTCATATCTATGCGATTCCTAAGGGATAGAAAAAATATGTTAGTCAGTGACAACCCAAATTCTTCATATTCCTTCACATATTTCATAATATTTTTACCTCTTCTTTAAATCTCCTGCTCTTAAGCAGAGTTTGGGGATGTTTAATCAAACTTTAATAACTGTACCTGTTTTAGTCCTGTCCACCACATCAAATCATTCACACCACTGGGTTCCTGAAACAAAAATTGTCTACCGACAATGTTAGTTCAGTCCTTCCAATGGCTAAGTTTCAAATTGGTCCTTAACTTTACAATCATGGCTTAGGCCCATGCAGCAGGAAAAATAGTGTTTAGCTGAATTTACAGTGGTGGGTGCAGGCATTTCACTTATTTAGAGCATAACCAATCAACGATGTTATTTATTGCCTATGCAAGTATTTCCCCATCATTCAACAAAACCTGTGTGTGTTGTGTGTGTCTCTACCTGGTGTTACATTATCATGTATGGTGTGCCGTCTCAGATGTGTTAGAGCCCTTTGGCAGCATGGCCGCGGCATTAACTCCGCTTGTGGTTGCACCCATGCGTACCTTGCTCTAGGTGGCTGCGCACAGCCCTCCGTCACTGGAACTCTGACTGGGGTGTCATTCTGTCTTTGGCCGGGGCAGGACTGCTTATAATGTCTACTTTCTCCACATCCCCAGCAAAACCGTACTTTTTTACCTTGTTGCAGGGTGGGGTTTCCTCGGGACAGCCTGGCCTCTGTCATTACCCTTTGACCTCCATTCCCCCACTCGTAAGGGGGCGGCCAATCTTCCTGGACAGTAGGTGGATCGCATGAGGCAGTTGGAAGGGGGATGGTCGAAGATTGTTTTCCTTTCTTGCATTCTTTGCGAGCTCCTTTTCCAACTTCTCTCACGAGGTCCTTCAGTCCCTTTTCAGTCAGTAGATACACCCTTGTGTCGACACCCCCCTCTGGGAGCTTGTTGGGCTGCTCCTGGAGGGTCTCTCCAGTGGACATAGGACGCCTGTTAAGAGAGTCAATTGATGTACCTCCCACTCCCTGTACCTGAAGGCTCACTGCTGCAGACTGGAACTCAGCTTGGACCTCAGTGATGTCATCATGTGGTCTTGGGACCCTGCCAGCCTTAGCACGCTGCTCGGCTTCATCCAGCAGACATCTTACGTAGAAGTATGTTGCTAAAAGTTGTTCGTGGGTCAAAACAGTGTCCAGCATTTCATTACCTGCCCCTGTTGGAATTGGCATTGCCTCTGCCCCCCTCTCAACCAAAGTCCTTCTGGGTGGGACAGCGCTAGTACTCATCTGGAACACATGGGGCGCTGTAGAGAGAGTCTGGTCAGGGGTTGCTCTTCCCTCCTGCATCATTGCTCTCTCTGCCATGGGGTGGTAGTTGTTAGGCACAGCAGCTCGGTGATCTAAGCTCAAATACAGGTATATCATTCAACAAGTCAAACCAACCCTTGTCCTCTCTAACACCAACTATAATGAGATATAAATCAGTTTGGAGAAACTCTCAAGACTATACCCCTGTATAGTATGTATGTGTTTGTGCATAATATTTATGTGGCAGTGGCTTTGTTGAACGGGAAAATCACTCTGCACACGCAACAGAAACACAGTTCCTTTTTTTATTACTCCCTATATAAACACTTTGAGAAAGGGCTTGTGTAAACCCTTTTGTTGTACTTGTGCCAGATTTTCGCCTCTCCGTCTGTAATATTCAGAGAGAAGAGAATGTGAGACAGCTTGTATATGCATTTCTTCAAGTTTACTTTCAGATTTTTCGCTTACAGTTACTTTAAACATTTCAACCCCTTGAAACCTTTCTGGTCAGTTTCGTCAAACTTTACACAGATATTTTCCTATCCTAGTTTAAATTGTTGACTTCTCTTGAAATCATATACATTCACTTGGTTTTTAATGTTCCCTCTTCTGTTGGTCTAAAGATGTGCCATCATTACTTGATTGTATTCTGTTCAGTTCACACTGCTTCCCTGCTCTGCCCCGTGCCGGGCCCGGCCCCCCCCCCCCCCCCCTCTCATCCTCAGGACACCCTCGTCCCAAATGAGAAAAGGTGGGGGCCGAGCGAGCCGCAAAGCAGCACAGACATAATGTTTCCTATGTCACAACTTTTACTCCTATCCTTAATATGCAAACATTAAACTTTTCAGGATTATGACCTTGTTAACATCTCTGTTAACCCTTTCCATATTTATCTTTCTTTACCATTTCTTGTGCGTGATCAGCCATGTTCTTAGTTTAGGCTTGTCTGTTAATTTTATACGGGTAATTAGGCCGTTTTTTCTTAACCAGACTGAGAATCAGTGTGCCCACATATTCTCAGCCGCACACGCACATTCATAGTCCACAATTCTACCAGGTCCAGTACTTTAGTTATCTCCAAATAACTTAAGTCAGTTCACTGGCTTCCTTTCATCTTTATTCATCTCAACAGTTCTTATTTCTCCTTCTATTGCTGATTTACGATATTCACACATTGCTCAGGGCAACGCCCTTGTTTTTAACAAACCTGCTCACCCCCTCCCTTACAACTCGCCTTCCTGAAGCGAGTCTGAAACGATTGCGCAACAGCCGTACTCTCTCATTTTTTCAGACTCGTTTCACTGATTTTTGAGGGTTTTACATGTCAATATCAAAACAGTCAATAGATTTATCCCTTCGTTTTTACCTGACTCCATCTTCCATATGTTTTTTAGCATTTTAACAGAGATTTTTGTCTTTTTTGGTTCCTCTCGCTCCCTCAACAGCCTTATTGACCACAGCTGTTTTAGGAACTCTTCAGAACTTTTCAAGACTGCCATCTCTCGGAATGTCATAAAAACATACATCTTTTCATACATTATACACATTATCTACGGATATCCGTCTAACCCAAGTTTTTTCAGCACGTCTTAAGATGAATTTTTTCGGATAGCTAGTCCTGACTCACTTTCGACTGAAGTAATAGTGGCCACTATACTTTGCTGTCACTCGTTGTTAATAGTGCAACTTTTTAGCCAGAACGGATATTTACAATAATAATTTGTTTGAGGTCTGTTGAAAATGTTAGTCACGCAGATGCTGTCCCACAATTGTTAACACCTTTAGCTAACCTGATCTTTTCAACAGCCTTGTTTTGAAGCGTAACCATATTACTGTGATTACACACGCTTTGACCATTTGTTGGTCAAGGTACGATGAGCCAGACTTTTTGAATTTTACTGGTGCTTGATTCAAAAAGCCCTAAAAAGTTATGTCCTCAGTTTACCGAATTTTTTCAAAGAGGTCCATAGCAAGTTTGTACCTAAACTTAACAGGTTATGAATAGGGGCCGCCGGAGACCCCCTTGCCTGAGCTTAATAGTACGACAGTAGAAAAGCTTTTAGCAAGAAACATTTATACATTCACTCTTTTCTTACATTCAGGGAAACATACATCCTAGCAATTAAAACATTTGCAACCACTCCCCTTCTCCAAAGCCTTTTCACTTTCTCTTAGTTCAAGATTCGTATCTAGGCATTCATTAGGTTTTACAGGTTTTTTTTCATTGCCTACCTTCTTAAATGTAGATGTAGCGAATCACGTCGGTGGTCACCAATTGTTGGAGCCTCGAAAGTGGTTCTTAGTGTAGCAAGAATTAACAGGCTTGGAGTCAGGAGATTGATTGCAATGGCTTCATTTATTGCCAGGTATTTTGGAATCATACGCAAAGCTTCTCTAGCCAGAGAAGTCTCTCATACGCCGAGCCTCCCTAGCCAGGGAAGTCCGACATGTATTCAATAGACAAGAACTTTTATACAGTCTTACTACGTCACACACATCTGTTGGCAATTAGACACACACACAGTTTGTTCCAGATAAACAGATATCCTCCCTCACTTGGCTTATTCTTACACAAACCATGATTGTTCTTGCCCAACTCGTGGCTGTTGTTTGCACAACCCGTGGTTGTTTTCTTACGACCCTACCAGGTCATTCTGATCTGATTTCCTCTCTGGAAAGAACATTCTAAGGGAGGGGGAAAGTGACTCTCCCAGCTCACTCTTTCCCCACTGAGTGTGGGGATAAACAATCTTCCTCTCCTCATCTGCCCCCGTCCTAGCTGACTCCTCTCTTGAGGTCACAAGGTCACAAAAACCCCAACACTACCTACCCCAGCTCCGTCTACCATCCCACCACCACTCCATAGGAAGGACCAAGACGTCAGCCAGTGGAACTGCTCCCAAAACCAGAAGATGTGGATGAAAACGGAGATGGAATCTTTGGGACTTTGGCCAGGATCTCGACCTGTACGACATCTGATGGGTATGATCTCCTTGTGGCGTCATCCACCCCAACCAGAACTCATAGATCCAGTCTATGATATGCCATCTCCCAAGTACTTCCAGCTACATCCATTTTTCATTTGGAAACCGGAGCATGCAATTATGGAGAGAGTGAGGAACAATTACATTTTACCCTGCCTCTACGGCTGCTCCACTCCCCATGTGGTTTCGGCAGGAGTTGGGCGACCCCGGGTCATTATTGGGACCAGCGGCCAGTACTACATCTTGGCCTCTCGGCTGAACTGCAAAACATGCAAGAGGTACTGGTTCGCTGACAAACCCCAGTGGATGGAAATGCTGCCACAACTCTTCTGCAACATCCTGCCAGCATTTCTCACCCACAAAAAAGCCATCTGCAAAACGGTAATGGATGAGCTATGTCGCACAGGGAGGTCGGCCACAGACATGGCAAATCAGCTGAATGAGGCTCTGCACCTACGGCACGAGAGGGCACACCTTGCCTATCTGTTGACTGTACAGAATGTGCAGGATGGTGACTCCGGCCTGTATGGGCAGAAGACCATCACAGGCACCATGCGGAAGGACAACACCCCTGATCCTTTTGGTACCTACGACTCGACCAATGGCTGGTGTGGGGTAGCCATCAGTCCCCGCTACCTAGTAGACTGCCTCGTACATGAGTACCACCGTAAGGAGAAGACCCTCACTCTTGTCCTGCAAGGCACTTTTGGGCAGGTCATTCGAGCTGACCACACTCGGAAGGTGGCCCGGAAGGTGGTGCTCTCATCCGGAACCATGTCCTCGTACTCCGTGATGAACGAGAACTGGATGATCCTGTCCTGGGTGATGCTTCAGTCAGAGAGTGACCGGTCGCTGGAACCCATGTACGAGGGGCTGTCTCATCGCTACGACTCAGCTGGACTGCCGAAGGCAAAGTACCAGTGGGTGGACAGGTAAAAGCCAGATCACAGCTTTTGTATTCAATTTTACACAGGACAGAAACATTTAGCAAAATATAATATACTATATAGTTACAGGGGATTGTATGCAGGTGACATAGAAACTCAAAGCCTATCATTAATTTGTGTTTTTCTCTCTCTCTCTCACTGTGTGAGCAGGGACTGCTGTGCTGATTTCCGGATCCCAAACCTTGACCCCCAGGAGCACCTCCACTGGGATTCATGGAAAACCACGGAAGCTGTGGTGACGGGGGCAACATCTGGGAACCTGACCAACTCATGTGCCTCCCGGGGAAAGTACAGCAGCGACATCACTGTCAAACTGGACCTTTTCCATTGCATGCGGCGGTTCTCAAGGGAGTGCGTGTCAGAGCACCATACACTCCACAGCACTTTCTGCCGGTTCCTCAGTGCTGCATTCTGTGTGGTGGACCAGACTGACCTGCAGAGGCTGACGGAGGCATACGCCTTCTGTGGGATCAGGCCTGCCAATCCCACAAAGCAGCATATCTGGGAACACTGCCGGACCAAGGTACTTTTGAATGTTCATAACATTAATAATGCTTGTTATGTTATAACATAAATAAGAAAAATACGTAATTTCATTTCTGTATTCCGTTAATGCATATGAAATCATCTGTAATCCTTTTTTCAATTGTAAGGTACCACAACCTACAGAGCTGCTGGAGAGAGTGGAGAGCGTCCTCAAACAGTTCTTCCTAGAGACAGATCCCAATGGTGTCTACCTCTTCAAGCCGTCCATGCTAAAGCTGTGGAGACTCCAGAGGGTGCACATCCTGAGAGGCTGCCTGAGTGATCCAGAGGAGGAGGACGGGATCCTTTACAGACACGGAGGAACAGTGCAGCTCAACCACGTCAAGGGTGAAGGAGCAGCTGTCCCAGTGTGGATCCCTGTGAGAGGCACCTCCCAACAGGAGGGTTTCCATGCGCATCAGGCACGGTGGATCACAGGCAACTGTGTTTCCTCCGAGCTCTTCCAGGCTCAAGGCATGATGGGCATGGCACGGTGGAACTTTCAGAGATTGGTGGATCTGAAGTTACCGGACGTGAAGCTACCTGCAGTCTTTGACCCAGTGCTCATCATGCAGCTGAACGTGGCATCGGAGAGGGTGACCGGCCATGCCAAATACCCTGCACTGCAGTTGAGCCACAGAGACACAGGGGAGAGATTTGGCCTGCAGTATGTGGAGCCAGGCTGTCGCCCTGTGCCTCTGGACTGGTTCAAGAACAGGTCTCAGGGGGCTGATGAAGAGGGAGCTGAGGAAGAGGAGGCTGACCGGGTGGTCGCCGACCAGCCCTTCATCACGCCAGAAGACAATGTAAGTTGCATTGATAGCACTTTGTAATTTACCCTTTCAAACTTACACAGGTTATACCTGCAGACTAAGCACACATGTTTAAATAATTGAAATGCATGTACTTCCTCTGTTGCAGGATGACGTCTTTGGTGAGGCTTCTGGAGTCTTGCCCCAGACCACAGTCCAGCCAGTCCAATCAACCTCCACTCAAGGTAATTTTGCAAATATCCCTCATTTTACACATCTGCTAGTAAAATGTGAATGAGATGCAACACTCAAGTTGCACTGATGCTTGATAGAGCAAGATTTTATATTTATTATGTGTTATTTCTACTTGTCTTCAGGTCTGCCAACGACACCTGCACTGCCCATCACAGCAAACCCGCGTGCTGCTCGCACAATGTCCATCAAGGCAGGCGGGCTTCTGTACATCTTGGACCATTCCCGGTGGACAGAGGCCATGAAGGAGGTCATCGACGGCCTCATAGGAATCCACCAAGGGTCGAAGGATTTCCTGCAGAGGGTGGACAGTGACTACGCTGGCTTGGTGCAGGCTGCTTCCCGTGATCCCAATAGCCTGTTGCATCCAACAACAAAGCAACACATTTCACAGTATGTGAAGCATTGGGCAAAGCGGACCAACGCCAGCACGTCCCTGAACACCAGCCCAGAGAAACTCCTGGAGACGCAGCAGCTGTGGCAGCACCTGACGGCAGAGAGTGAGACCAAGAGCGTGCCGGTGGTGACCATACCACCCGCTGCGGTCAATCCACCTGGGAGAGATCCCCAGGAGGCCCCTCTGACCAAGGCTGCTATCGAGGACATGGTGCGGGACATAGTCCAGAAGCAGACGGCACTGCAACAACAGCAGCAGCAGCAGCTGGGCAAAAAGAAGACGAGGAACTGTCTTGCCTGTGGCCAGCCGAAGTCGCGATACCAGGGAGACGGTTCCTCCATCCACCTCTTCTACCAGTCTGGGGAGGTCAAGTACTTTTACTGCTCACAAAGAGTCCACAAGCTCTATGCAGCAGAAGGCCTGAATGACCCCAGAATGCCGTTTGAGGACTTTGCGGACACCCCTTTCTTTGGGAAAGAGCTTGAGGCAGCCAAGCTCAGGTCAGCAGAGGCACGGAGGTTGGCTGATCTGCGGGGGAAACGGAGGGCGGCAGAACAGCAGCCCACCGGTCGGCTCTGCAAGTTCTGCCGCAAGCCCATCAAGCAGGGGCCAGAAAGCCCCCATGTGTACCATTCGTTCCGGGGTGTGGCGGGCAGGTACATTTACTGTCCTACCAGGGTGCTGTCCCTGTACAAGGCAGACAGAATGAATGCTGAAATGACCTGGGGGGAGTTTCAACAATCAGCCTTCTACAAGGCAGAGAAGAAGAGGTGGGCTGAGGAGAAGGGGAAGTAGGCAAACTGTACATAAAAATTGTTGTAAATAGTTCAAATAAATAATATGACTGTTTTGCACTTAATCTAGGTTATTTGTACAAGCCTTGATTACATGTTCCAATAAATGGCCAAAATAAGATTGTGTGTTCATCTCAGTTATTTGTATCACAATTAATCATCAAATAAATGTTCATGATGTATGAAAATGGAGATGGATCAGACTATTGATTACCATTGACCCCTTAAGACTCATCTGTACAAATGTCTTCATTTAGTGGCGCAAACAAATCCAGGCAACTGGTTACACTGAAAATAAATCCCCAATATTAGATGTTTTTACCAGAATATATTTTTTTATATTCCATCAAAACCAGACAATATACAAACAATGAAAATAGTGCCAACGGACAATACACAATCTTGTTAATAAACAAGGCTAAATACAATTATGATGTATTTGTAATGTACAATGCTGCAATTTTAGATGTAGATTAGAGGCATCTCAGTATGGCCTTTTACATTGGTTTGATATATAGCAGATAACCAGTGCCACTATATTGTATCATTGAAAGAAGTACAATAAATCATTTGTAATAAACATCGTTGTGACCGGAATTCGACACGAGTACCCCAATTTTTCCCTTTACAGATACAGGCGTCTGCCCACCGCGTGGAAGGCAGCTATGCTTGCCACTATACCACCAATGCCCACAACATCCTCCATGATCGCACAGCATTTCGAGCCACGGTTCGACTTTTCACACCACCTACTGACATCCAACTAGTAAGAGATTGCCCTGAGCCTGGTTTATACTTCTGTCGAGTTTGGAACACTTGGCCTAATCCGGATGTGTTCGACCGTCACAGGAGACGAAATGCCTCTTCACGGTTTGTATTGTCTGCGGATGGAGCCACTATACCTACGATGCCCCAAGAAAGCATCAACGACCGCACAACATGTCGAGCCACAGTTCACTTTTTCAAACCCACTTACTGACGTGAAAGCAACGAGACGGCGTTAGCACCCTACAAAAGTGGCAGCGGTGGGATTGGAACCCACGCCTCCAGAGAGACTGCAGCCTAAATCCAGCGCCTTGGACCGCTCGGCCACGCCACCCCATTGTCAGCTGTTGGCCACCCGAGCTTCTCCCAATACTGATCAATACTGAACTAGTAACAGATTTCCCCAAACCTGGTTTATACTTCTGTCGAGTTTGGAACACTTGGCCTAGTCTGGATGTGTTCGACCGTGACAAGAGACGAAATGCCTCTTCATGGTTTGTATTGTCTGGTGATGTAGCCACTATACCTACGATGCCCCAAGAAAGCATCAACGACAACACAACATGTCGAGCCACAGTTCACCTTTCAAAACCACTTACTGACGTGAAAGCAAGGAGACGACGTTAGCACCCTACAAAACTGGCAGCTGTGGGATTCGAACCCACGCCTCCAGAGAGACTGGAGCCTAAATCCAGCGCCTTGGACCGCTCGGCCACGCTACCCCGTTGTCAGCTGTTGGCCACCCGAGCTCCAGCCGAAGATGATCGATCGTCCAGGAGCTCACATGACTTTTTAATGCCCGCAAGCAGTTGAATGACACAAGATAAAAGATAAAAGAGAAATCTTTCTTAAGGTTCTGCATTGTTTGGGAATCTAACCCGGGTCAACTGCTTGGAAGGCAGCTATGCTTGCCACTATACCACCAATGCCCACAACATCCTCCACTATGCACAGCATTTCGAGCCACGGTTCAACTTTTCACACCACCTACTGACGTCCAACTAATAAGAGGTTGCCCTAAACCTGGGTCCTGTACTACGAATCAAGATTCCCGTTCAGGGAATGTGTTTTTAGACCGCCATCAGAGGCCAAGAAGCTGGAAAATCTCTTCATTCTGGTGCCTTGAGAGCCTCTGCTGCATGTTGGGCATAACTTTCCAAGGTGGCTTTCGAAGATGCTGTCGACCCCACCTTGAAGCACCTATTCGAAGAGAAAACGGAAGCCTGAGCCAGTCCCGCCTGATGAATCAAGGCGCCGTGCCTTGGTCGGTCAAGGCGCCGTGGCTTAGTCGGTCAAAGCGCCTGTCTAGTAAACAGGAGATCCTGAGTTCAAATCTCAGCGGTGCCTTTTTAGGCGCAGGCCTCAGCTCAATTTTGCATCAAACTTAGAGGTGCAACCGAGACAAAGGTTGCGTGCCACAAGCCACGCTCTGCAGTTTGAACACAAAGCTCACACAGGGACTTGAACGCTGGACCCTCCGATTAAAAGCTTCCCTTGTTTCCTCAAAGTCAGGTACATAAGAGAGACACATTTGAATGTGGCCTGCTTCATCCCACAGTTTGAACACCCTTCGCCCGAACAGGGACTTGGACCCTGGACCCTCAGATTAAAAGTCTGATGCTCTGCCGACTGAGCTATCCGGGCTCTGGAAAGGCAGGACACGCTGAGCTTTTCGTGGAACATCTACATGTACATCTCCTCCACCACACAAACCCCTAAGGATCGTGTGGCCAATCCCTCGCAAGCATGCCGGTGCACCTCTGAGCCCGGATAACCTTTCTGTCGAGTCAGGGTCTCTGTGGCGCAATTGGCTAGCGCGTTCGGCTGTTAACCGAAAGGATGGTGGTTCGAGCCCACCCAGGGACGAACGTCTTCTTGTTTGCCTCTGTTGCGGGTCTTGCCTGTGTGACTATGAGCTGTGCCGCCGTCGGAGCTGGAAATTCTCTGAAAAATACTGTACTCCGCTCTACCCACTGAGCTGTCAAAGGGTGAGCGAGTGGGACGCTTTATTCGCGAGGAAGCCGTGCGATCCCCCATTGTCAGTTCAGATACAAAAGAAGAAAGCCTTTGCTGACGCCCGACTCTTTTAACCCCTTTAAGGAGTAGCTTCGCACATATGTGATCGTTCGAAAGCGGGCCCCACGGCGTAGCGTCGCACGTGTGATTTCCAACATTCCAACTGCCTGTTTTCCCATAGACCAAAACTATATGACAAACGCCATAGTATGGCTTTGAAATGTACAATGTGGAAGCTAACAAGCAAATGTAAATGTCAACGTAAAGTAACCCTAGCAGGTAGTAGCATCGCTACGAGTATTATGCTAGGTTGCTAAGTAACGGAAGCCAACTAAGGCTGGCTAGCTTCCGTTTCGGAACAATAACTCACTCTGGTGGGCGCGTGGGAAATATTTAGCACTCACGCATCTAAGAGTTGAGTCTCTCCCTGGTGGTGTAGTGGCTGGGATTTGGCGCTCTCACCGCCACGGCCCGGTTTCCATTCCCAGTCAGGGAATTTTAGGTTCAGTGGAAACCTTTGACCAGCTGCGTTTTGCAACGTGGTCGTCATCTTTGACAGCGAGCAGAGGAAGGCAAGCTCTCCCTGGTGTTCTAGTGGCTAGGATTCGGCGCTCTCACCGCCACGGCCCGGGTTCGATTCCCGGTCAGGGTATGTGTTTTTAGACCGCCATCAGAGGCCAAGAAGCTGGAAAATCTCTTCATTCTGGTGCCTTGAGAGCCTCTGCTGCATGTTGGGCATAACTTTCCAAGGTGGCTTTCGAAGATGCTGTCGACCCCACCTTGAAGCACCTATTCGAAGAGAAAACGGAAGCCTGAGCCAGTCCCGCCTGATGAATCAAGGCGCCGTGGCTTGGTGGGTCAAGGCGCCGTGGCTTGGTCGGTCAAGGCGCCGTGGCTTAGTCGGTCTAAGCGCCTGTCTAGTAAACAGGAGATCCTGAGTTCAAATCTCAGCAGTGCCTTTTTAGGCGCAGGCCTCAGCTCAATTTTGCATCAAAGTCAGAGGTGCAACGGAGACAAAGGTTGCGTGCCACAAGCCACGCTCTGCAGTTTGAACACAAAGCTCACACAGGGACTTGAACGCTGGACCCTCCGATTAAAAGCTTCCCTTGTTTCCTCAAAGTCAGGTACATAAGAGAGACACATTTGAATGTGGCCTGCTTCATCCCACAGTTTGAACACCCTTCGCCCGAACAGGGACTTGAACCCTGGACCCTCAGATTAAAAGTCTGATGCTCTGCCGACTGTGCTATCCGGGCTCTGGAAAGGGAGGGCACGCTGAGCTTTTCGTGGAACATCTACATGTACATCTCCTCCACCACACAAACCCCTAAGGATCGTGTGGCCAATCCCTCGCAAGCATGCCGGTGCACCTCTGAGCCCGGATAACCTTTATGTCGAGTCAGGGTCTCTGTGGCGCAATTGGCTAGCGCGTTCGGCTGTTAACCGAAAAGATGGTGGTTCGAGCCCACCCAGGGACGAACGTCTTCTTGTTTGCCTCTGTTGCGGGTCTTGCCTGTGTGACTATGAGCTGTGCCGCCGTCGGAGCTGGAAATTCTCTGAAAAATACTGTACTCCGCTCTACCCACTGAGCTGTCAAAGGGTGAGCGAGTGGGACGCTTTATTCGCGAGGAAGCCGTGCGATCCCCCATTGTCACTCCAGTTCAGATACAAAAGAAGAAAGCCTTTGCTGACGCCCGACTCTTTTAACCCCTTTAAGGAGTAGCTTCGCACATATGTGATCGTTAGGGTTAGGGTTAGGGTCAGGGTTAGGGGGTTAGGGTTAGGGTCAGGGTTAGGGGGGGGGGGGGGGTTAGGGTTAGGGTTAGGGGTTAGGGTTAGGGTTAGGGTTTAGGGTTAGGGTAGGGTTAGGGTTAGGGTTAGGGTTAGGGTTAGGGTTAGGGAGCAGTTTCTGAAGACCCCCACGCCAAGCAGTTCAGTACTTCGACCCGCATAGGCTAGGGGTAAATGCACAAGTATCCTAGACCCATGTAGATCATCCATCAGAGGGGGTAGGGGAATGGACCCCCTCCAGGACCCCAAAGGAGTCCCAGGCCTGTAGACCTTGTCACGCTTGCTACCCGAGGTAAATAAATGCCTAAGCACTAAGAGGACGTGAGCAACCGACGGGTACATGGATAACCCACCCCCGTATCCACTTACGGACGTGTGCAAACCACCAGGTCTAAGCAGGAGCATGCTCTGAAGTCTTCCGTCCCCACAAGCAAGGTAACCCCCGAGGAGGAGAGGTAGGAGACCTCTGGTGTCAAGGTTCACGCGTGGGTAGCAGAGGTGACCGGTAACCGTAGCACATGCTACATCCGAGTGAAGACACTGGGGGCTCCTCACATCCAATCCTAAGCGCGGAGCGCATCGGCGCAAAGCGCCGATTGCGCGGAGCCAAAGGTGTCCCAGCGGCAACGGTGATTCTGCGAAGTCCAAACAGGGTCCTCTTGAAGAGTAGTGGCACTGTCGTGAGTGAATGGATGCACATGAGTGTGTGAGTGCGTGCTATACCTGTGCCCAGAAGCCAACTCAATCTGAAAGTCTAAAAAAGGCCTGCCTGAAAAAGAGAGAATAACCTATACCAAAACCAGGGCGTGTTTGAAGAGTAGAAGACATCTGCACCTCATGTGCACCTGGGGAGAGAGCGGGTTAGTGGACAGGACACACGAGTGCCGTGAAAGCAAAATGGGGGTGCTCAGAAGAAGAGCACCGCAGGTGTACATGAGTACAGGAAGGACAGGGCCTGTGAGAAGGGAAAAAGAGACAATGCGTGTGGATGTGGAGATGTGTGTGTGCGAGCGAGAGGAGAGTGTGAGAGTGTGTAGTAGGCAGAGCAAGAGAGGGGGCTCCTCGGAGCCAAAGCAAGGTTGTAGTCAAGAACGCAGAACTCCACTCCCCGGGCGGTGCCTCCTGCAGGCCCATGCCAGAACATTAAACAGGGATATGTGAGGTCCTAACCGGCCACGACTGCAGTTTCGCTCTCCTAAGAGCTCATCAGGTGACAAAGTTATGAAATAAAACCCCCAACGCAGGACAAGGGCCGTTCCTAGGACTATGGACTATCAAGAACTCAGGGGTGACGACCACAAAAAGGGGGGGTGTTCGTACCCCCTGTGTCCGTGGGCGCCCACCAGAATCGGTCATCTCAATTAATCAGCTAGGGAAAAGAGGATAGAGGAGAGAGAGAGAGAATGCACAGAGTAGCAAAATGTATGGACAGTGTGTGTGTGTGTGTGTGTGTGTGTGTGTATGTGTGTATGCAAGGTGAGAGGAACCCAGAAGGCATCTGTAAAAGAAAAAGTGCACAAATTAGGGTGGATGTAGTGCCGTAATGGACCTGTGAAGGAAAAAGTATACAGATCAAGGTGGATGCAGCGCAGCAGTGGATCTGTGAAAGAAAAGAAAGGCATGGATCAAACACAGTAAAGAGGCCAGAGAAAGCCGTAGACACCGAAATCACAGGCAAGGTCAGAAGGGGTTGAGGTTAGAGCAGAGGGGGGACTTAGGGTTAGATAAGAAAAAGGAGGGGTTGAGGTCAGGGTAAAGACAGAGGGACAGTAGAAGAGAAGACCCAGAGTCTAGACTTAAATTTAGGTAAGAGCAGGGAGAGCAGAGTAGGAGGAGTGGACAGATAAGGAGATCAAGGAAGGAGCCAAGTGAGAGAGGAAGACCCAAGACAAGCACACAAGTGAAAGGAAAACAAACACAACACCGTCCACGTGAAAAACCTAGGAAAAAAGAAAACGTGTGTGACAATCAGTATGGGATGTGGGTGGACAGGAGAGACGAGCTCCACAGCATGAGCGTGGAGGTGTGATGGATGGACTCACAGATGGCCCCAGGTGAAGGAACGTCGAGGAGAGAATCCAGGCCACGTAGGGGAGGAAGCGTCGATGGGAGGCCAGCCTTGTCCAGAGCTTTGAGAGCGCTGGCAGAATCCAAAGAGAGCAGGTCTACTACCCAGAGGTCAAAGGTCAGAGGCTCCCAAAGGTCAGCACCGCACGCACGCCAAGTCCTCCAGACACAACAGCCACCTACGGTGCAGGGTGTTTAAGGGTCACGTCCGATATTCCCCCAGCCTGGCAAAGGGTCACAAACTGATCTTCCCCCGCGCACACACACCACCCATACAAACAGAAGTGCCCGGTCAAAACCGCCACCCAGGCCCCAGCGACAGGCTAGATACTAAGGTCACATCCGATATTCCCGAGCACCATTACCTTTTTCAGCCATACCCCAGTGACGGTAGACCAAGGCTCCTGCAGCAAGCCAGAGGCCCCACAGGAGGCCCGAGCATCCGGGGTGAAAACGTAGCCGCAGAACGTGACCTCCCAGAGCCAAAGGCCAGAGACGGTCAGAGAGCAGAAACTGTCCAGTGGATGGTGCCATAGAGAGTCGGTGGAGCAGCTCAGCTTGTGTAGTTTGACCCAGTGGGGACACGTCCTCCCGGGTCCAAGGAAGGACGGCGGGCAGACGAACCAGAGCTGCGAGCAGGTTCAGCCTGGGGTTGAAGAAAAGCGCAGTGCAACACAGACGCAGGACCCGCCATGGTAGAGGTGAATACAATTCTGTAGGGATGCGGTCAGACTACCATCAACAGGTCTCCCGATGACAGAGTACAACTGGTTCCACACTACGCCGATCGCCGCCCTGAGAGGTCCTCCCCCTGCATACTGCTATTTAGCCCATTCGTCGATACCATAGCAGACAGACACCCCCGTCTAGAACAGACGTTTGCGGAGTGAATGCGGAGGACGTCAGGGACAGTTTGTCGATTGAAGCCTAGATAGGAAGAGGGGCCAGATGCGTAGTGAAACGCATCAATGACGGTATGTTTTGCCCACGACAGGAAGTGCTGTCTCCCTCCCAGAAGTCTCGTCATCGGCACAGAGTGGCTCGGTGATGTCCTGCCCCGGGATAGGCATGGCACCGGGAGGAGCGTGGCCTCGTTCACACCCATGGATCCAGAGAAGGCCGTCTGGGGGCGGGGTAAGGACACGTCCACGGCCGGTCCAGTAGACACAGGAAAGCTGGGCCCGACACTCCATGATGTGACGAGACCGGTTCCGACTGCGAGCGTGAGCCCCGTGCCGTCACTAGAAGACGGGAGAGGCCGAGAGGAGCGGAGAGGCCAGAGGTCAAAGGTCAATAGGAGTGCCCAGCAGGTTGGCCCCCTGTTTAGGAGGGCCTTCTTCTGCGGGGGCGTGTTATAGGTGGGGGTAAGGCTATAGCAGGGTGGCCTCCTGACAGTCAGTGGTGCAGAGAACCTCTCTGTTCTTCAGCCAGAGAGCGGCGTGAGGAGAGGAGCCCCCCACAGCTCTAAACTGGGCCACAGCTAAAATACGTGTTGTGTGTTAAGGCGTGCGAGGCCCGTCCCCTTGGGACTATAGCCGTATACCCCGTAGAGACGTTCCGTTGGCCCGCCCGCTGGGTCTCCAACATAACCGCGAGGATATGGCAGGATGAAATGAAAGGCCGTGAGTTGTCACGTGCAGTTACGCCATTTCAACACCGTTTCCCTCGCTGAGTCGACCCCATTGTGGGCCAGTCCCCCTCCAAAGTAGTAGGACGACAATCTTCTTTGCCTGCATGCTAATGCGAGACAGTGACAACACTCACAGTCTGTGTCCAGCCCAGGGAGAACCGCAGCGCACTCGATAGGGAAGCGTCCATCTTCCAGACTGCGCTGTGTTGCACGTGGGGACTGAGCGCCCGTGGAGAGAGGTGGGGCTCGCGCAACAAGGAATCCGACATTCCCCTGAGGGGCAATCCGGTGGCCCCCCAATGAGGCCTCAAGGCATGGCTCTACATACGCAGGCAGGGTTAGGGAGCAGTTTCTGAAGACCCCCACGCCAAGCAGTTCAGTACTTCGACCCGCATAGGCTAGGGGTAAATGCACAAGTATCCTAGACCCATGTAGATCATCCATCAGAGGGGGTAGGGGAATGGACCCCCTCCAGGACCCCAAAGGAGTCCCAGGCCTGTAGACCTTGTCACGCTTGCTACCCGAGGTAAATAAATGCCTAAGCACTAAGAGGACGTGAGCAACCGACGGGTACATGGATAACCCACCCCCGTATCCACTAACGGACGTGTGCAAACCACCAGGTCTAAGCAGGAGCATGCTCTGAAGTCTTCTGTCCCCACAAGCAAGGTAACCCCCGAGGAGGAGAGGTAGGAGACCTCTGGTGTCAAGGTTCACGCGTGGGTAGCAGAGGTGACCGGTAGCCGTAGCACATGCTACATCCGAGTGAAGACACTGGGGGCTCCTCACATCCAATCCTAAGCGCGGAGCCAAAGGTGTCCCAGCGGCAACGGTGATTCTGCGAAGTCCAAACAGGGTCCTCTTGAAGAGTAGTGGCACTGTCGTGAGTGAATGGATGCACATGAGTGTGTGAGTGCGTGCTATACCTGTGCCCAGAAGCCAACTCAATCTGAAAGTCTAAAAAAGGCCTGCCTGAAAAAGAGAGAATAACCTATACCAAAACCAGGGCGTGTTTGAAGAGTAGAAGACATCTGCACCTCATGTGCACCTGGGGAGAGAGCGGGTTAGTGGACAGGACACACGAGTGCCGTGAAAGCAAAATGGGGGTGCTCAGAAGAAGAGCACCGCAGGTGTACATGAGTACAGGAAGGACAGGGCCTGTGAGAAGGGAAAAAGAGACAATGCGTGTGGATGTGGAGATGTGTGTGTGCGAGCGAGAGGAGAGTGTGAGAGTGTGTAGTAGGCAGAGCAAGAGAGGGGGCTCCTCGGAGCCAAAGCAAGGTTGTAGTCAAGAACGCAGAACTCCACTCCCCGGGCGGTGCCTCCTGCAGGCCCATGCCAGAACATTAAACAGGGATATGTGAGGTCCTAACCGGCCACGACTGCAGTTTCGCTCTCCTAAGAGCTCATCAGGTGACAAAGTTATGAAATAAAACCCCCAACGCAGGACAAGGGCCGTTCCTAGGACTATGGACTATCAAGAACTCAGGGGTGACGACCACAAAAAGGGGGGGTGTTCGTACCCCCTGTGTCCGTGGGCGCCCACCAGAATCGGTCATCTCAATTAATCAGCTAGGGAAAAGAGGATAGAGGAGAGAGAGAGAGAATGCACAGAGTAGCAAAATGTATGGACAGTGTGTGTGTGTGTGTGTGTGTGTGTGTGTATGTGTGTATGCAAGGTGAGAGGAACCCAGAAGGCATCTGTAAAAGAAAAAGTGCACAAATTAGGGTGGATGTAGTGCCGTAATGGACCTGTGAAGGAAAAAGTATACAGATCAAGGTGGATGCAGCGCAGCAGTGGATCTGTGAAAGAAAAGAAAGGCATGGATCAAACACAGTAAAGAGGCCAGAGAAAGCCGTAGACACCGAAATCACAGGCAAGGTCAGAAGGGGTTGAGGTTAGAGCAGAGGGGGGACTTAGGGTTAGATAAGAAAAAGGAGGGGTTGAGGTCAGGGTAAAGACAGAGGGACAGTAGAAGAGAAGACCCAGAGTCTAGACTTAAATTTAGGTAAGAGCAGGGAGAGCAGAGTAGGAGGAGTGGACAGATAAGGAGATCAAGGAAGGAGCCAAGTGAGAGAGGAAGACCCAAGACAAGCACACAAGTGAAAGGAAAACAAACACAACACCGTCCACGTGAAAAACCTAGGAAAAAAGAAAACGTGTGTGACAATCAGTATGGGATGTGGGTGGACAGGAGAGACGAGCTCCACAGCATGAGCGTGGAGGTGTGATGGATGGACTCACAGATGGCCCCAGGTGAAGGAACGTCGAGGAGAGAATCCAGGCCACGTAGGGGAGGAAGCGTCGATGGGAGGCCAGCCTTGTCCAGAGCTTTGAGAGCGCTGGCAGAATCCAAAGAGAGCAGGTCTACTACCCAGAGGTCAAAGGTCAGAGGCTCCCAAAGGTCAGCACCGCACGCACGCCAAGTCCTCCAGACACAACAGCCACCTACGGTGCAGGGTGTTTAAGGGTCACGTCCGATATTCCCCCAGCCTGGCAAAGGGTCACAAACTGATCTTCCCCCGCGCACACACACCACCCATACAAACAGAAGTGCCCGGTCAAAACCGCCACCCAGGCCCCAGCGATAGGCTAGATACTAAGGTCACATCCGATATTCCCGAGCACCATTACCTTTTTCAGCCATACCCCAGTGACGGTAGACCAAGGCTCCTGCAGCAAGCCAGAGGCCCCACAGGAGGCCCGAGCATCCGGGGTGAAAACGTAGCCGCAGAACGTGACCTCCCAGAGCCAAAGGCCAGAGACGGTCAGAGAGCAGAAACTGTCCAGTGGATGGTGCCATAGAGAGTCGGTGGAGCAGCTCAGCTTGTGTAGTTTGACCCAGTGGGGACACGTCCTCCCGGGTCCAAGGAAGGACGGCGGGCAGACGAACCAGAGCTGCGAGCAGGTTCAGCCTGGGGTTGAAGAAAAGCGCAGTGCAACACAGACGCAGGACCCGCCATGGTAGAGGTGAATACAATTCTGTAGGGATGCGGTCAGACTACCATCAACAGGTCTCCCGATGACAGAGTACAACTGGTTCCACACTACGCCGATCGCCGCCCTGAGAGGTCCTCCCCCTGCATACTGCTATTTAGCCCATTCGTCGATACCATAGCAGACAGACACCCCCGTCTAGAACAGACGTTTGCGGAGTGAATGCGGAGGACGTCAGGGACAGTTTGTCGATTGAAGCCTAGATAGGAAGAGGGGCCAGATGCGTAGTGAAACGCATCAATGACGGTATGTTTTGCCCACGACAGGAAGTGCTGTCTCCCTCCCAGAAGTCTCGTCATCGGCACAGAGTGGCTCGGTGATGTCCTGCCCCGGGATAGGCATGGCACCGGGAGGAGCGTGGCCTCGTTCACACCCATGGATCCAGAGAAGGCCGTCTGGGGGCGGGGTAAGGACACGTCCACGGCCGGTCCAGTAGACACAGGAAAGCTGGGCCCGACACTCCATGATGTGACGAGACCGGTTCCGACTGCGAGCGTGAGCCCCGTGCCGTCACTAGAAGACGGGAGAGGCCGAGAGGAGCGGAGAGGCCAGAGGTCAAAGGTCAATAGGAGTGCCCAGCAGGTTGGCCCCCTGTTTAGGAGGGCCTTCTTCTGCGGGGGCGTGTTATAGGTGGGGGTAAGGCTATAGCAGGGTGGCCTCCTGACAGTCAGTGGTGCAGAGAACCTCTCTGTTCTTCAGCCAGAGAGCGGCGTGAGGAGAGGAGCCCCCCACAGCTCTAAACTGGGCCACAGCTAAAATACGTGTTGTGTGTTAAGGCGTGCGAGGCCCGTCCCCTTGGGACTATAGCCGTATACCCCGTAGAGACGTTCCGTTGGCCCGCCCGCTGGGTCTCCAACATAACCGCGAGGATATGGCAGGATGAAATGAAAGGCCGTGAGTTGTCACGTGCAGTTACGCCATTTCAACACCGTTTCCCTCGCTGAGTCGACCCCATTGTGGGCCAGTCCCCCTCCAAAGTAGTAGGACGACAATCTTCTTTGCCTGCATGCTAATGCGAGACAGTGACAACACTCACAGTCTGTGTCCAGCCCAGGGAGAACCGCAGCGCACTCGATAGGGAAGCGTCCATCTTCCAGACTGCGCTGTGTTGCACGTGGGGACTGAGCGCCCGTGGAGAGAGGTGGGGCTCGCGCAACAAGGAATCCGACATTCCCCTGAGGGGCAATCCGGTGGCCCCCCAATGAGGCCTCAAGGCATGGCTCTACATACGCAGGCAGGGTTAGGGAGCAGTTTCTGAAGACCCCCACGCCAAGCAGTTCAGTACTTCGACCCGCATAGGCTAGGGGTAAATGCACAAGTATCCTAGACCCATGTAGATCATCCATCAGAGGGGGTAGGGGAATGGACCCCCTCCAGGACCCCAAAGGAGTCCCAGGCCTGTAGACCTTGTCACGCTTGCTACCCGAGGTAAATAAATGCCTAAGCACTAAGAGGACGTGAGCAACCGACGGGTACATGGATAACCCACCCCCGTATCCACTAACGGACGTGTGCAAACCACCAGGTCTAAGCAGGAGCATGCTCTGAAGTCTTCTGTCCCCACAAGCAAGGTAACCCCCGAGGAGGAGAGGTAGGAGACCTCTGGTGTCAAGGTTCACGCGTGGGTAGCAGAGGTGACCGGTAGCCGTAGCACATGCTACATCCGAGTGAAGACACTGGGGGCTCCTCACATCCAATCCTAAGCGCGGAGCCAAAGGTGTCCCAGCGGCAACGGTGATTCTGCGAAGTCCAAACAGGGTCCTCTTGAAGAGTAGTGGCACTGTCGTGAGTGAATGGATGCACATGAGTGTGTGAGTGCGTGCTATACCTGTGCCCAGAAGCCAACTCAATCTGAAAGTCTAAAAAAGGCCTGCCTGAAAAAGAGAGAATAACCTATACCAAAACCAGGGCGTGTTTGAAGAGTAGAAGACATCTGCACCTCATGTGCACCTGGGGAGAGAGCGGGTTAGTGGACAGGACACACGAGTGCCGTGAAAGCAAAATGGGGGTGCTCAGAAGAAGAGCACCGCAGGTGTACATGAGTACAGGAAGGACAGGGCCTGTGAGAAGGGAAAAAGAGACAATGCGTGTGGATGTGGAGATGTGTGTGTGCGAGCGAGAGGAGAGTGTGAGAGTGTGTAGTAGGCAGAGCAAGAGAGGGGGCTCCTCGGAGCCAAAGCAAGGTTGTAGTCAAGAACGCAGAACTCCACTCCCCGGGCGGTGCCTCCTGCAGGCCCATGCCAGAACATTAAACAGGGATATGTGAGGTCCTAACCGGCCACGACTGCAGTTTCGCTCTCCTAAGAGCTCATCAGGTGACAAAGTTATGAAATAAAACCCCCAACGCAGGACAAGGGCCGTTCCTAGGACTATGGACTATCAAGAACTCAGGGGTGACGACCACAAAAAGGGGGGGTGTTCGTACCCCCTGTGTCCGTGGGCGCCCACCAGAATCGGTCATCTCAATTAATCAGCTAGGGAAAAGAGGATAGAGGAGAGAGAGAGAGAATGCACAGAGTAGCAAAATGTATGGACAGTGTGTGTGTGTGTGTGTGTGTGTATGTGTGTATGCAAGGTGAGAGGAACCCAGAAGGCATCTGTAAAAGAAAAAGTGCACAAATTAGGGTGGATGTAGTGCCGTAATGGACCTGTGAAGGAAAAAGTATACAGATCAAGGTGGATGCAGCGCAGCAGTGGATCTGTGAAAGAAAAGAAAGGCATGGATCAAACACAGTAAAGAGGCCAGAGAAAGCCGTAGACACCGAAATCACAGGCAAGGTCAGAAGGGGTTGAGGTTAGAGCAGAGGGGGGACTTAGGGTTAGATAAGAAAAAGGAGGGGTTGAGGTCAGGGTAAAGACAGAGGGACAGTAGAAGAGAAGACCCAGAGTCTAGACTTAAATTTAGGTAAGAGCAGGGAGAGCAGAGTAGGAGGAGTGGACAGATAAGGAGATCAAGGAAGGAGCCAAGTGAGAGAGGAAGACCCAAGACAAGCACACAAGTGAAAGGAAAACAAACACAACACCGTCCACGTGAAAAACCTAGGAAAAAAGAAAACGTGTGTGACAATCAGTATGGGATGTGGGTGGACAGGAGAGACGAGCTCCACAGCATGAGCGTGGAGGTGTGATGGATGGACTCACAGATGGCCCCAGGTGAAGGAACGTCGAGGAGAGAATCCAGGCCACGTAGGGGAGGAAGCGTCGATGGGAGGCCAGCCTTGTCCAGAGCTTTGAGAGCGCTGGCAGAATCCAAAGAGAGCAGGTCTACTACCCAGAGGTCAAAGGTCAGAGGCTCCCAAAGGTCAGCACCGCACGCACGCCAAGTCCTCCAGACACAACAGCCACCTACGGTGCAGGGTGTTTAAGGGTCACGTCCGATATTCCCCCAGCCTGGCAAAGGGTCACAAACTGATCTTCCCCCGCGCACACACACCACCCATACAAACAGAAGTGCCCGGTCAAAACCGCCACCCAGGCCCCAGCGACAGGCTAGATACTAAGGTCACATCCGATATTCCCGAGCACCATTACCTTTTTCAGCCATACCCCAGTGACGGTAGACCAAGGCTCCTGCAGCAAGCCAGAGGCCCCACAGGAGGCCCGAGCATCCGGGGTGAAAACGTAGCCGCAGAACGTGACCTCCCAGAGCCAAAGGCCAGAGACGGTCAGAGAGCAGAAACTGTCCAGTGGATGGTGCCATAGAGAGTCGGTGGAGCAGCTCAGCTTGTGTAGTTTGACCCAGTGGGGACACGTCCTCCCGGGTCCAAGGAAGGACGGCGGGCAGACGAACCAGAGCTGCGAGCAGGTTCAGCCTGGGGTTGAAGAAAAGCGCAGTGCAACACAGACGCAGGACCCGCCATGGTAGAGGTGAATACAATTCTGTAGGGATGCGGTCAGACTACCATCAACAGGTCTCCCGATGACAGAGTACAACTGGTTCCACACTACGCCGATCGCCGCCCTGAGAGGTCCTCCCCCTGCATACTGCTATTTAGCCCATTCGTCGATACCATAGCAGACAGACACCCCCGTCTAGAACAGACGTTTGCGGAGTGAATGCGGAGGACGTCAGGGACAGTTTGTCGATTGAAGCCTAGATAGGAAGAGGGGCCAGATGCGTAGTGAAACGCATCAATGACGGTATGTTTTGCCCACGACAGGAAGTGCTGTCTCCCTCCCAGAAGTCTCGTCATCGGCACAGAGTGGCTCGGTGATGTCCTGCCCCGGGATAGGCATGGCACCGGGAGGAGCGTGGCCTCGTTCACACCCATGGATCCAGAGAAGGCCGTCTGGGGGCGGGGTAAGGACACGTCCACGGCCGGTCCAGTAGACACAGGAAAGCTGGGCCCGACACTCCATGATGTGACGAGACCGGTTCCGACTGCGAGCGTGAGCCCCGTGCCGTCACTAGAAGACGGGAGAGGCCGAGAGGAGCGGAGAGGCCAGAGGTCAAAGGTCAATAGGAGTGCCCAGCAGGTTGGCCCCCTGTTTAGGAGGGCCTTCTTCTGCGGGGGCGTGTTATAGGTGGGGGTAAGGCTATAGCAGGGTGGCCTCCTGACAGTCAGTGGTGCAGAGAACCTCTCTGTTCTTCAGCCAGAGAGCGGCGTGAGGAGAGGAGCCCCCCACAGCTCTAAACTGGGCCACAGCTAAAATACGTGTTGTGTGTTAAGGCGTGCGAGGCCCGTCCCCTTGGGACTATAGCCGTATACCCCGTAGAGACGTTCCGTTGGCCCGCCCGCTGGGTCTCCAACATAACCGCGAGGATATGGCAGGATGAAATGAAAGGCCGTGAGTTGTCACGTGCAGTTACGCCATTTCAACACCGTTTCCCTCGCTGAGTCGACCCCATTGTGGGCCAGTCCCCCTCCAAAGTAGTAGGACGACAATCTTCTTTGCCTGCATGCTAATGCGAGACAGTGACAACACTCACAGTCTGTGTCCAGCCCAGGGAGAACCGCAGCGCACTCGATAGGGAAGCGTCCATCTTCCAGACTGCGCTGTGTTGCACGTGGGGACTGAGCGCCCGTGGAGAGAGGTGGGGCTCGCGCAACAAGGAATCCGACATTCCCCTGAGGGGCAATCCGGTGGCCCCCCAATGAGGCCTCAAGGCATGGCTCTACATACGCAGGCAGGGTTAGGGAGCAGTTTCTGAAGACCCCCACGCCAAGCAGTTCAGTACTTCGACCCGCATAGGCTAGGGGTAAATGCACAAGTATCCTAGACCCATGTAGATCATCCATCAGAGGGGGTAGGGGAATGGACCCCCTCCAGGACCCCAAAGGAGTCCCAGGCCTGTAGACCTTGTCACGCTTGCTACCCGAGGTAAATAAATGCCTAAGCACTAAGAGGACGTGAGCAACCGACGGGTACATGGATAACCCACCCCCGTATCCACTAACGGACGTGTGCAAACCACCAGGTCTAAGCAGGAGCATGCTCTGAAGTCTTCTGTCCCCACAAGCAAGGTAACCCCCGAGGAGGAGAGGTAGGAGACCTCTGGTGTCAAGGTTCACGCGTGGGTAGCAGAGGTGACCGGTAGCCGTAGCACATGCTACATCCGAGTGAAGACACTGGGGGCTCCTCACATCCAATCCTAAGCGCGGAGCCAAAGGTGTCCCAGCGGCAACGGTGATTCTGCGAAGTCCAAACAGGGTCCTCTTGAAGAGTAGTGGCACTGTCGTGAGTGAATGGATGCACATGAGTGTGTGAGTGCGTGCTATACCTGTGCCCAGAAGCCAACTCAATCTGAAAGTCTAAAAAAGGCCTGCCTGAAAAAGAGAGAATAACCTATACCAAAACCAGGGCGTGTTTGAAGAGTAGAAGACATCTGCACCTCATGTGCACCTGGGGAGAGAGCGGGTTAGTGGACAGGACACACGAGTGCCGTGAAAGCAAAATGGGGGTGCTCAGAAGAAGAGCACCGCAGGTGTACATGAGTACAGGAAGGACAGGGCCTGTGAGAAGGGAAAAAGAGACAATGCGTGTGGATGTGGAGATGTGTGTGTGCGAGCGAGAGGAGAGTGTGAGAGTGTGTAGTAGGCAGAGCAAGAGAGGGGGCTCCTCGGAGCCAAAGCAAGGTTGTAGTCAAGAACGCAGAACTCCACTCCCCGGGCGGTGCCTCCTGCAGGCCCATGCCAGAACATTAAACAGGGATATGTGAGGTCCTAACCGGCCACGACTGCAGTTTCGCTCTCCTAAGAGCTCATCAGGTGACAAAGTTATGAAATAAAACCCCCAACGCAGGACAAGGGCCGTTCCTAGGACTATGGACTATCAAGAACTCAGGGGTGACGACCACAAAAAGGGGGGGTGTTCGTACCCCCTGTGTCCGTGGGCGCCCACCAGAATCGGTCATCTCAATTAATCAGCTAGGGAAAAGAGGATAGAGGAGAGAGAGAGAGAATGCACAGAGTAGCAAAATGTATGGACAGTGTGTGTGTGTGTGTGTGTGTGTGTATGTGTGTATGCAAGGTGAGAGGAACCCAGAAGGCATCTGTAAAAGAAAAAGTGCACAAATTAGGGTGGATGTAGTGCCGTAATGGACCTGTGAAGGAAAAAGTATACAGATCAAGGTGGATGCAGCGCAGCAGTGGATCTGTGAAAGAAAAGAAAGGCATGGATCAAACACAGTAAAGAGGCCAGAGAAAGCCGTAGACACCGAAATCACAGGCAAGGTCAGAAGGGGTTGAGGTTAGAGCAGAGGGGGGACTTAGGGTTAGATAAGAAAAAGGAGGGGTTGAGGTCAGGGTAAAGACAGAGGGACAGTAGAAGAGAAGACCCAGAGTCTAGACTTAAATTTAGGTAAGAGCAGGGAGAGCAGAGTAGGAGGAGTGGACAGATAAGGAGATCAAGGAAGGAGCCAAGTGAGAGAGGAAGACCCAAGACAAGCACACAAGTGAAAGGAAAACAAACACAACACCGTCCACGTGAAAAACCTAGGAAAAAAGAAAACGTGTGTGACAATCAGTATGGGATGTGGGTGGACAGGAGAGACGAGCTCCACAGCATGAGCGTGGAGGTGTGATGGATGGACTCACAGATGGCCCCAGGTGAAGGAACGTCGAGGAGAGAATCCAGGCCACGTAGGGGAGGAAGCGTCGATGGGAGGCCAGCCTTGTCCAGAGCTTTGAGAGCGCTGGCAGAATCCAAAGAGAGCAGGTCTACTACCCAGAGGTCAAAGGTCAGAGGCTCCCAAAGGTCAGCACCGCACGCACGCCAAGTCCTCCAGACACAACAGCCACCTACGGTGCAGGGTGTTTAAGGGTCACGTCCGATATTCCCCCAGCCTGGCAAAGGGTCACAAACTGATCTTCCCCCGCGCACACACACCACCCATACAAACAGAAGTGCCCGGTCAAAACCGCCACCCAGGCCCCAGCGATAGGCTAGATACTAAGGTCACATCCGATATTCCCGAGCACCATTACCTTTTTCAGCCATACCCCAGTGACGGTAGACCAAGGCTCCTGCAGCAAGCCAGAGGCCCCACAGGAGGCCCGAGCATCCGGGGTGAAAACGTAGCCGCAGAACGTGACCTCCCAGAGCCAAAGGCCAGAGACGGTCAGAGAGCAGAAACTGTCCAGTGGATGGTGCCATAGAGAGTCGGTGGAGCAGCTCAGCTTGTGTAGTTTGACCCAGTGGGGACACGTCCTCCCGGGTCCAAGGAAGGACGGCGGGCAGACGAACCAGAGCTGCGAGCAGGTTCAGCCTGGGGTTGAAGAAAAGCGCAGTGCAACACAGACGCAGGACCCGCCATGGTAGAGGTGAATACAATTCTGTAGGGATGCGGTCAGACTACCATCAACAGGTCTCCCGATGACAGAGTACAACTGGTTCCACACTACGCCGATCGCCGCCCTGAGAGGTCCTCCCCCTGCATACTGCTATTTAGCCCATTCGTCGATACCATAGCAGACAGACACCCCCGTCTAGAACAGACGTTTGCGGAGTGAATGCGGAGGACGTCAGGGACAGTTTGTCGATTGAAGCCTAGATAGGAAGAGGGGCCAGATGCGTAGTGAAACGCATCAATGACGGTATGTTTTGCCCACGACAGGAAGTGCTGTCTCCCTCCCAGAAGTCTCGTCATCGGCACAGAGTGGCTCGGTGATGTCCTGCCCCGGGATAGGCATGGCACCGGGAGGAGCGTGGCCTCGTTCACACCCATGGATCCAGAGAAGGCCGTCTGGGGGCGGGGTAAGGACACGTCCACGGCCGGTCCAGTAGACACAGGAAAGCTGGGCCCGACACTCCATGATGTGACGAGACCGGTTCCGACTGCGAGCGTGAGCCCCGTGCCGTCACTAGAAGACGGGAGAGGCCGAGAGGAGCGGAGAGGCCAGAGGTCAAAGGTCAATAGGAGTGCCCAGCAGGTTGGCCCCCTGTTTAGGAGGGCCTTCTTCTGCGGGGGCGTGTTATAGGTGGGGGTAAGGCTATAGCAGGGTGGCCTCCTGACAGTCAGTGGTGCAGAGAACCTCTCTGTTCTTCAGCCAGAGAGCGGCGTGAGGAGAGGAGCCCCCCACAGCTCTAAACTGGGCCACAGCTAAAATACGTGTTGTGTGTTAAGGCGTGCGAGGCCCGTCCCCTTGGGACTATAGCCGTATACCCCGTAGAGACGTTCCGTTGGCCCGCCCGCTGGGTCTCCAACATAACCGCGAGGATATGGCAGGATGAAATGAAAGGCCGTGAGTTGTCACGTGCAGTTACGCCATTTCAACACCGTTTCCCTCGCTGAGTCGACCCCATTGTGGGCCAGTCCCCCTCCAAAGTAGTAGGACGACAATCTTCTTTGCCTGCATGCTAATGCGAGACAGTGACAACACTCACAGTCTGTGTCCAGCCCAGGGAGAACCGCAGCGCACTCGATAGGGAAGCGTCCATCTTCCAGACTGCGCTGTGTTGCACGTGGGGACTGAGCGCCCGTGGAGAGAGGTGGGGCTCGCGCAACAAGGAATCCGACATTCCCCTGAGGGGCAATCCGGTGGCCCCCCAATGAGGCCTCAAGGCATGGCTCTACATACGCAGGCAGGGTTAGGGAGCAGTTTCTGAAGACCCCCACGCCAAGCAGTTCAGTACTTCGACCCGCATAGGCTAGGGGTAAATGCACAAGTATCCTAGACCCATGTAGATCATCCATCAGAGGGGGTAGGGGAATGGACCCCCTCCAGGACCCCAAAGGAGTCCCAGGCCTGTAGACCTTGTCACGCTTGCTACCCGAGGTAAATAAATGCCTAAGCACTAAGAGGACGTGAGCAACCGACGGGTACATGGATAACCCACCCCCGTATCCACTAACGGACGTGTGCAAACCACCAGGTCTAAGCAGGAGCATGCTCTGAAGTCTTCTGTCCCCACAAGCAAGGTAACCCCCGAGGAGGAGAGGTAGGAGACCTCTGGTGTCAAGGTTCACGCGTGGGTAGCAGAGGTGACCGGTAGCCGTAGCACATGCTACATCCGAGTGAAGACACTGGGGGCTCCTCACATCCAATCCTAAGCGCGGAGCCAAAGGTGTCCCAGCGGCAACGGTGATTCTGCGAAGTCCAAACAGGGTCCTCTTGAAGAGTAGTGGCACTGTCGTGAGTGAATGGATGCACATGAGTGTGTGAGTGCGTGCTATACCTGTGCCCAGAAGCCAACTCAATCTGAAAGTCTAAAAAAGGCCTGCCTGAAAAAGAGAGAATAACCTATACCAAAACCAGGGCGTGTTTGAAGAGTAGAAGACATCTGCACCTCATGTGCACCTGGGGAGAGAGCGGGTTAGTGGACAGGACACACGAGTGCCGTGAAAGCAAAATGGGGGTGCTCAGAAGAAGAGCACCGCAGGTGTACATGAGTACAGGAAGGACAGGGCCTGTGAGAAGGGAAAAAGAGACAATGCGTGTGGATGTGGAGATGTGTGTGTGCGAGCGAGAGGAGAGTGTGAGAGTGTGTAGTAGGCAGAGCAAGAGAGGGGGCTCCTCGGAGCCAAAGCAAGGTTGTAGTCAAGAACGCAGAACTCCACTCCCCGGGCGGTGCCTCCTGCAGGCCCATGCCAGAACATTAAACAGGGATATGTGAGGTCCTAACCGGCCACGACTGCAGTTTCGCTCTCCTAAGAGCTCATCAGGTGACAAAGTTATGAAATAAAACCCCCAACGCAGGACAAGGGCCGTTCCTAGGACTATGGACTATCAAGAACTCAGGGGTGACGACCACAAAAAGGGGGGGTGTTCGTACCCCCTGTGTCCGTGGGCGCCCACCAGAATCGGTCATCTCAATTAATCAGCTAGGGAAAAGAGGATAGAGGAGAGAGAGAGAGAATGCACAGAGTAGCAAAATGTATGGACAGTGTGTGTGTGTGTGTGTGTGTGTGTATGTGTGTATGCAAGGTGAGAGGAACCCAGAAGGCATCTGTAAAAGAAAAAGTGCACAAATTAGGGTGGATGTAGTGCCGTAATGGACCTGTGAAGGAAAAAGTATACAGATCAAGGTGGATGCAGCGCAGCAGTGGATCTGTGAAAGAAAAGAAAGGTATGGATCAAACACAGTAAAGAGGCCAGAGAAAGCCGTAGACACCGAAATCACAGGCAAGGTCAGAAGGGGTTGAGGTTAGAGCAGAGGGGGGACTTAGGGTTAGATAAGTAAAAGGAGGGGTTGAGGTCAGGGTAAAGAGTAGGGTTAGGGTTAGGGTTAGGGTTAGGTTTGTGGAAGTCTTTGCCCAATTTTGGGCTAGAGTTGCACTGGCACAAGTCTCATGTTTTTATTTGATGGTTTTTTTATCCCCAGGAAAAAGGTGAAGAGGAGGATTATGTTCCCATAAAGGTAGGTATACAGGTAAGTAAAAATTCATATCCTGTACTCGAGATCCCTATTGATCTTTTTCCTTTTGTTTCCTTTTCCATAGGTACCCTTTTCCCCCTGCTGGTCATTTCAGGTAAGTAGAAATATGTATGTGTGATCCCTGGTAGTATTAATGTATAATATTTTATTTCTCTCCCCAGGAATCCTTCATCTACTCCCCGGAAATCAGCCGGGAATACGTAACCCTTTACATCATTAGATGATCAATCCATAATTTCAGCATTCTATGTGCAGTTCCAGGAGTCCAAAGGACCGGATCCTGTTCTGTGACCCGGAATCGGATTCTATCCAGTTCAGGTATTGGCTGGAAGGGAGAAATATTATCAATTTTGATATTAAGAGTCTCCAATAATTTTTGTTGGTCTAAATCTAGTCTGTCGGAGAAAGTGATGAGTGGCATATAGGCGGCAGCCCTGGGAAAAGCTTTGCCACAGGACTGCCCGAGCTGCCGCACTTGCTTCCAGGTAGTGCTGGCCCTCTGTCTGTCTAGACAGTTCCCCAGACCCACAGACAGAATCACGTGTTTCACGTCTGGGTTTGGTGTTAGTTTCTCTAGCACCCCCCTTAGGTGAAGACAGTTAGCCTCAGGAAAACTGTCGACCTGGATGTTCTCATCCTGAAAAGTAGGGATGGCCGAGAGGTTGGTATCACCCAACACCAATATGGGTTTAATTACCTCTAAATTCCACTCATATATCTTTCTCCTGCAGATGGGATGGATCGTTGGCTCCAGCCGCAAGGAGAGTTCCGGAGGCAACTGACGGTCAGTGAGCAGGTCAGTGGGGTCAAGGGGAGGGGGGAGGGGATAAGGGGAGGGGGGGGGAGGGTTGGGATTAGGCATGGGAAAGGAGGGGTTGGGGTTAGGATCAGGGGTCAGGAAGCCCCTAGTTCCCACCATGGGATTTGGTGGGGGGGGAGGGGTGGGGTTGGAAATGGGGAAGGAAAGGTTGGGGTTAGGAGGTGGGGTAGGGGCAGAATTAGGACCCCTTTTGTCCACCAAACTGTCACTCAAACGCTTCAGCATCACTTTGGGATGCCAACTGATCTCCACTGTTGGGGGCGGGTTGGTATTAGCCGGGCTAGTTACCACCTCACTGCTACTACTGGGGCCAACTTGAACCCTCTCCCTCACAATTTCGGAGACCCCAGATGTAATATTTAGGGCCTCTTTAAAGGTAAGTAGGGAGGTCTCAGCTGTGCTTAACCCATGTAACAGTTTTTTGTTCTTTCTTTTCCCCACAGGAGATGTTCCAGAGGTCACCGGAATTCCCCCTGTTCCCACTGAAGGTAAGTGTCCATCCCCCTGGGTGACTACACCGGTGTCGGAGTCCTCCTCTATTGGAGTTAGGACCCCCGTATCCATGGACGCAGGCAATGGTGGGAAGTCCTCTGGACTCATCGGACGGTGGGCCGGAGAAGGTGGATCTTCTCCTGGAGAGGTAAGTAATTCCCGCAATGTTTTCACTGATGATATTGTGAATTTGCGTTTATATCTCAACCTTCCCCAGCCCACCGCCACTCGAAGAGCCTCCTCATCCATCCCAGGTAAGTCACCCAGTAAGAAAACCAACATATCATTATAATGACATTTTAAAATTTCCAGGTTCCCCTCTAACCACTTATTGGTGTTGATTTTCACCTTGGTGGTGGTGTTAAGAGAGGGAGACGCAGGTTTAATAAATGTTGTTAACTTATTAACCTGTCTTTGCATCCCTTTCGGGCAGGATCCTTTAGAGATGGAATTATCCAGGATCTCTGTATGATGCAAGGCCTGGAGAATTTTAAAATATCTTTTAGCCAGTGGGACGTTCAGATATTTGGGTTTATTTCCCCCATTTTCCGTTGGTCCCACTTCCATACTCCCTGGTAAAACTGAAACCGCTAAAATTGCTAAAAGTATGTCTAAAATGTCTCAATAAAAATTGTTCAGACAAATAAAATGCATCTACTACCTATGGTGTTTTCCTATTTAGTCCTTTAAATTGCAGATAGAAAATGATTGGCTTTTAGAAAAGCCTTTCTAAAAAGAGCCCTTACTATAAGGGTTGTCTTTTTTTGCCCCAATGACACCTGTGCAGGGTAAAGATGGCCCCTTCCTTGGTCAGTCCCTTTAGAACTGCACACTGTGCTTTTTGAACAAAAGGTTCCAAACCAGGAATAAGGTAAGTGCACCACACACCCACACACACACACACTCACCCCACACAAAGAGGGAACTGAGCCAACCAGGGTTTTTTCTCCCCTGCTCATAAAGTGCCAAGTACTGGGTGCAAAGATCTGCAACTGTTTATTTAAAACAAAGGACTAAAAAAAGTTCAAAGATGGACTGGGTCCACTCTGAATAAAACCATAGGATAAAATGCACTCTAAAAGTTTTTGCCCCCCATAAAAGAGTAAAAGAATAAAAGAGAGAGCTCCTAACGTTTCACCTTCACAAGGCTTCCTCAGAGGAGAACTGAGTTGGATGAGGCAGACAGGAAGTTAAGTAGTGGAGGAGGGGAGGGGGCTTGGCCACTTCCTGTGGTTTCTATTGGCCAATCTGCCATACCCCTCTCACACCTTCTTGTGTTCAATCAAGGCTTAATTAGGCCCAACACTTTCTTTGTAAAAGTTACCAATAACTTAATTCCTATCTAAAACCTCCAAAGATAGAGCAAGGGGGAATTTAAAATTATTTTCCAAAAAATAAAACACTAGACTAGGCTCTGGCTGGGTTAGGTTTGTGGAAGTCTTAGCCCAATTTTGGGCTAGAGTTGCACTGGCACAAGTCTCATGTTTTTATTTGATGGTTTTTTCATCCCCAGGAAAAAGGTGAAGAGGAGGATTATGTTCCCATAAAGGTAGGTATCCAGGTAGGTATACAGGTAAGTAAAAATTCATATCCTGTACTCGAGATCCCTATTGATCTTTTTCCTTTTGTTTCCTTTTCCATAGGTACCCTTTTCCCCCTGCTGGTCATTTCAGGTAAGTAGAAATATGTATGTGTGATCCCTGGTAGTATTAATGTATAATATTTTATTTCTCTCCCCAGGAATCCTTCATCTACTCCCCGGAAATCAGCCGGGAATACGTAACCCTTTACATCATTAGATGATCAATCCATAATTTCAGCATTCTATGTGCAGTTCCAGGAGTCCAAAGGACCGGATCCTGTTCTGTGACCCGGAATCGGATTCTATCCAGTTCAGGTATTGGCTGGAAGGGAGAAATATTATCAATTTTGATATTAAGAGTCTCCAATAATTTTTGTTGGTCTAAATCTAGTCTGTCGGAGAAAGTGATGAGTGGCATATAGGCGGCAGCCCTGGGAAAAGCTTTGCCACAGGACTGCCCGAGCTGCCGCACTTGCTTCCAGGTAGTGCTGGCCCTCTGTCTGTCTAGACAGTTCCCCAGACCCACAGACAGAATCACGTGTTTCACGTCTGGGTTTGGTGTTAGTTTCTCTAGCACCCCCCTTAGGTGAAGACAGTTAGCCTCAGGAAAACTGTCGACCTGGATGTTCTCATCCTGAAAAGTAGGGATGGCCGAGAGGTTGGTATCACCCAACACCAATATGGGTTTAATTACCTCTAAATTCCACTCATATATCTTTCTCCTGCAGATGGGATGGATCGTTGGCTCCAGCCGCAAGGAGAGTTCCGGAGGCAACTGACGGTCAGTGAGCAGGTCAGTGGGGTCAAGGGGAGGGGGGAGGGGATAAGGGGAGGGGGGGGGAGGGTTGGGATTAGGCATGGGAAAGGAGGGGTTGGGGTTAGGATCAGGGGTCAGGAAGCCCCTAGTTCCCACCATGGGATTTGGTGGGGGGGGAGGGGTGGGGTTGGAAATGGGGAAGGAAAGGTTGGGGTTAGGAGGTGGGGTAGGGGCAGAATTAGGACCCCTTTTGTCCACCAAACTGTCACTCAAACGCTTCAGCATCACTTTGGGATGCCAACTGATCTCCACTGTTGGGGGCGGGTTGGTATTAGCCGGGCTAGTTACCACCTCACTGCTACTACTGGGGCCAACTTGAACCCTCTCCCTCACAATTTCGGAGACCCCAGATGTAATATTTAGGGCCTCTTTAAAGGTAAGTAGGGAGGTCTCAGCTGTGCTTAACCCATGTAACAGTTTTTTGTTCTTTCTTTTCCCCACAGGAGATGTTCCAGAGGTCACCGGAATTCCCCCTGTTCCCACTGAAGGTAAGTGTCCATCCCCCTGGGTGACTACACCGGTGTCGGAGTCCTCCTCTATTGGAGTTAGGACCCCCGTATCCATGGACGCAGGCAATGGTGGGAAGTCCTCTGGACTCATCGGACGGTGGGCCGGAGAAGGTGGATCTTCTCCTGGAGAGGTAAGTAATTCCCGCAATGTTTTCACTGATGATATTGTGAATTTGCGTTTATATCTCAACCTTCCCCAGCCCACCGCCACTCGAAGAGCCTCCTCATCCATCCCAGGTAAGTCACCCAGTAAGAAAACCAACATATCATTATAATGACATTTTAAAATTTCCAGGTTCCCCTCTAACCACTTATTGGTGTTGATTTTCACCTTGGTGGTGGTGTTAAGAGAGGGAGACGCAGGTTTAATAAATGTTGTTAACTTATTAACCTGTCTTTGCATCCCTTTCGGGCAGGATCCTTTAGAGATGGAATTATCCAGGATCTCTGTATGATGCAAGGCCTGGAGAATTTTAAAATATCTTTTAGCCAGTGGGACGTTCAGATATTTGGGTTTATTTCCCCCATTTTCCGTTGGTCCCACTTCCATACTCCCTGGTAAAACTGAAACCGCTAAAATTGCTAAAAGTATGTCTAAAATGTCTCAATAAAAATTGTTCAGACAAATAAAATGCATCTACTACCTATGGTGTTTTCCTATTTAGTCCTTTAAATTGCAGATAGAAAATGATTGGCTTTTAGAAAAGCCTTTCTAAAAAGAGCCCTTACTATAAGGGTTGTCTTTTTTTGCCCCAATGACACCTGTGCAGGGTAAAGATGGCCCCTTCCTTGGTCAGTCCCTTTAGAACTGCACACTGTGCTTTTTGAACAAAAGGTTCCAAACCAGGAATAAGGTAAGTGCACCACACACCCACACACACACACACTCACCCCACACAAAGAGGGAACTGAGCCAACCAGGGTTTTTTCTCCCCTGCTCATAAAGTGCCAAGTACTGGGTGCAAAGATCTGCAACTGTTTATTTAAAACAAAGGACTAAAAAAAGTTCAAAGATGGACTGGGTCCACTCTGAATAAAACCATAGGATAAAATGCACTCTAAAAGTTTTTGCCCCCCATAAAAGAGTAAAAGAATAAAAGAGAGAGCTCCTAACGTTTCACCTTCACAAGGCTTCCTCAGAGGAGAACTGAGTTGGATGAGGCAGACAGGAAGTTAAGTAGTGGAGGAGGGGAGGGGGCTTGGCCACTTCCTGTGGTTTCTATTGGCCAATCTGCCATACCCCTCTCACACCTTCTTGTGTTCAATCAAGGCTTAATTAGGCCCAACACTTTCTTTGTAAAAGTTACCAATAACTTAATTCCTATCTAAAACCTCCAAAGATAGAGCAAGGGGGAATTTAAAATTATTTTCCAAAAAATAAAACACTAGACTAGGCTCTGGCTGGGTTAGGTTTGTGGAAGTCTTAGCCCAATTTTGGGCTAGAGTTGCACTGGCACAAGTCTCATGTTTTTATTTGATGGTTTTTTCATCCCCAGGAAAAAGGTGAAGAGGAGGATTATGTTCCCATAAAGGTAGGTATCCAGGTAGGTATACAGGTAAGTAAAAATTCATATCCTGTACTCGAGATCCCTATTGATCTTTTTCCTTTTGTTTCCTTTTCCATAGGTACCCTTTTCCCCCTGCTGGTCATTTCAGGTAAGTAGAAATATGTATGTGTGATCCCTGGTAGTATTAATGTATAATATTTTATTTCTCTCCCCAGGAATCCTTCATCTACTCCCCGGAAATCAGCCGGGAATACGTAACCCTTTACATCATTAGATGATCAATCCATAATTTCAGCATTCTATGTGCAGTTCCAGGAGTCCAAAGGACCGGATCCTGTTCTGTGACCCGGAATCGGATTCTATCCAGTTCAGGTATTGGCTGGAAGGGAGAAATATTATCAATTTTGATATTAAGAGTCTCCAATAATTTTTGTTGGTCTAAATCTAGTCTGTCGGAGAAAGTGATGAGTGGCATATAGGCGGCAGCCCTGGGAAAAGCTTTGCCACAGGACTGCCCGAGCTGCCGCACTTGCTTCCAGGTAGTGCTGGCCCTCTGTCTGTCTAGACAGTTCCCCAGACCCACAGACAGAATCACGTGTTTCACGTCTGGGTTTGGTGTTAGTTTCTCTAGCACCCCCCTTAGGTGAAGACAGTTAGCCTCAGGAAAACTGTCGACCTGGATGTTCTCATCCTGAAAAGTAGGGATGGCCGAGAGGTTGGTATCACCCAACACCAATATGGGTTTAATTACCTCTAAATTCCACTCATATATCTTTCTCCTGCAGATGGGATGGATCGTTGGCTCCAGCCGCAAGGAGAGTTCCGGAGGCAACTGACGGTCAGTGAGCAGGTCAGTGGGGTCAAGGGGAGGGGGGAGGGGATAAGGGGAGGGGGGGGGGAGGGTTGGGATTAGGCATGGGAAAGGAGGGGTTGGGGTTAGGATCAGGGGTCAGGAAGCCCCTAGTTCCCACCATGGGATTTGGTGGGGGGGGAGGGGTGGGGTTGGAAATGGGGAAGGAAAGGTTGGGGTTAGGAGGTGGGGTAGGGGCAGAATTAGGACCCCTTTTGTCCACCAAACTGTCACTCAAACGCTTCAGCATCACTTTGGGATGCCAACTGATCTCCACTGTTGGGGGCGGGTTGGTATTAGCCGGGCTAGTTACCACCTCACTGCTACTACTGGGGCCAACTTGAACCCTCTCCCTCACAATTTCGGAGACCCCAGATGTAATATTTAGGGCCTCTTTAAAGGTAAGTAGGGAGGTCTCAGCTGTGCTTAACCCATGTAACAGTTTTTTGTTCTTTCTTTTCCCCACAGGAGATGTTCCAGAGGTCACCGGAATTCCCCCTGTTCCCACTGAAGGTAAGTGTCCATCCCCCTGGGTGACTACACCGGTGTCGGAGTCCTCCTCTATTGGAGTTAGGACCCCCGTATCCATGGACGCAGGCAATGGTGGGAAGTCCTCTGGACTCATCGGACGGTGGGCCGGAGAAGGTGGATCTTCTCCTGGAGAGGTAAGTAATTCCCGCAATGTTTTCACTGATGATATTGTGAATTTGCGTTTATATCTCAACCTTCCCCAGCCCACCGCCACTCGAAGAGCCTCCTCATCCATCCCAGGTAAGTCACCCAGTAAGAAAACCAACATATCATTATAATGACATTTTAAAATTTCCAGGTTCCCCTCTAACCACTTATTGGTGTTGATTTTCACCTTGGTGGTGGTGTTAAGAGAGGGAGACGCAGGTTTAATAAATGTTGTTAACTTATTAACCTGTCTTTGCATCCCTTTCGGGCAGGATCCTTTAGAGATGGAATTATCCAGGATCTCTGTATGATGCAAGGCCTGGAGAATTTTAAAATATCTTTTAGCCAGTGGGACGTTCAGATATTTGGGTTTATTTCCCCCATTTTCCGTTGGTCCCACTTCCATACTCCCTGGTAAAACTGAAACCGCTAAAATTGCTAAAAGTATGTCTAAAATGTCTCAATAAAAATTGTTCAGACAAATAAAATGCATCTACTACCTATGGTGTTTTCCTATTTAGTCCTTTAAATTGCAGATAGAAAATGATTGGCTTTTAGAAAAGCCTTTCTAAAAAGAGCCCTTACTATAAGGGTTGTCTTTTTTTGCCCCAATGACACCTGTGCAGGGTAAAGATGGCCCCTTCCTTGGTCAGTCCCTTTAGAACTGCACACTGTGCTTTTTGAACAAAAGGTTCCAAACCAGGAATAAGGTAAGTGCACCACACACCCACACACACACACACTCACCCCACACAAAGAGGGAACTGAGCCAACCAGGGTTTTTTCTCCCCTGCTCATAAAGTGCCAAGTACTGGGTGCAAAGATCTGCAACTGTTTATTTAAAACAAAGGACTAAAAAAAGTTCAAAGATGGACTGGGTCCACTCTGAATAAAACCATAGGATAAAATGCACTCTAAAAGTTTTTGCCCCCCATAAAAGAGTAAAAGAGTAAAAGAATAAAAGAGAGAGCTCCTAACGTTTCACCTTCACAAGGCTTCCTCAGAGGAGAACTGAGTTGGATGAGGCAGACAGGAAGTTAAGTAGTGGAGGAGGGGAGGGGGCTTGGCCACTTCCTGTGGTTTCTATTGGCCAATCTGCCATACCCCTCTCACACCTTCTTGTGTTCAATCAAGGCTTAATTAGGCCCAACACTTTCTTTGTAAAAGTTACCAATAACTTAATTCCTATCTAAAACCTCCAAAGATAGAGCAAGGGGGAATTTAAAATTATTTTCCAAAAAATAAAACACTAGACTAGGCTCTGGCTGGGTTAGGTTTGTGGAAGTCTTAGCCCAATTTTGGGCTAGAGTTGCACTGGCACAAGTCTCATGTTTTTATTTGATGGTTTTTTCATCCCCAGGAAAAAGGTGAAGAGGAGGATTATGTTCCCATAAAGGTAGGTATCCAGGTAGGTATACAGGTAAGTAAAAATTCATATCCTGTACTCGAGATCCCTATTGATCTTTTTCCTTTTGTTTCCTTTTCCATAGGTACCCTTTTCCCCCTGCTGGTCATTTCAGGTAAGTA
Source organism: Hypomesus transpacificus (assembly GCF_021917145.1). NCBI lineage: Eukaryota > Metazoa > Chordata > Actinopteri > Osmeriformes > Osmeridae > Hypomesus > Hypomesus transpacificus. Next base: position 942,029 of record NW_025814042.1, read on the forward strand.
GAAATATGTATGTGTGATCCCTGGTAGTATTAATGTATAATATTTTATTTCTCTCCCCAGGAATCCTTCATCTACTCCCCGGAAATCAGCCGGGAATACGTAACCCTTTACATCATTAGATGATCAATCCATAATTTCAGCATTCTATGTGCAGTTCCAGGAGTCCAAAGGACCGGATCCTGTTCTGTGACCCGGAATCGGATTCTATCCAGTTCAGGTATTGGCTGGAAGGGAGAAATATTATCAATTTTGATATTAAGAGTCTCCAATAATTTTTGTTGGTCTAAATCTAGTCTGTCGGAGAAAGTGATGAGTGGCATATAGGCGGCAGCCCTGGGAAAAGCTTTGCCACAGGACTGCCCGAGCTGCCGCACTTGCTTCCAGGTAGTGCTGGCCCTCTGTCTGTCTAGACAGTTCCCCAGACCCACAGACAGAATCACGTGTTTCACGTCTGGGTTTGGTGTTAGTTTCTCTAGCACCCCCCTTAGGTGAAGACAGTTAGCCTCAGGAAAACTGTCGACCTGGATGTTCTCATCCTGAAAAGTAGGGATGGCCGAGAGGTTGGTATCACCCAACACCAATATGGGTTTAATTACCTCTAAATTCCACTCATATATCTTTCTCCTGCAGATGGGATGGATCGTTGGCTCCAGCCGCAAGGAGAGTTCCGGAGGCAACTGACGGTCAGTGAGCAGGTCAGTGGGGTCAAGGGGAGGGGGGAGGGGATAAGGGGAGGGGGGGGGGAGGGTTGGGATTAGGCATGGGAAAGGAGGGGTTGGGGTTAGGATCAGGGGTCAGGAAGCCCCTAGTTCCCACCATGGGATTTGGTGGGGGGGGAGGGGTGGGGTTGGAAATGGGGAAGGAAAGGTTGGGGTTAGGAGGTGGGGTAGGGGCAGAATTAGGACCCCTTTTGTCCACCAAACTGTCACTCAAACGCTTCAGCATCACTTTGGGATGCCAACTGATCTCCACTGTTGGGGGCGGGTTGGTATTAGCCGGGCTAGTTACCACCTCACTGCTACTACTGGGGCCAACTTGAACCCTCTCCCTCACAATTTCGGAGACCCCAGATGTAATATTTAGGTCCTCTTTAAAGGTAAGTAGGGAGGTCTCAGCTGTGCTTAACCCATGTAACAGTTTTTTGTTCTTTCTTTTCCCCACAGGAGATGTTCCAGAGGTCACCGGAATTCCCCCTGTTCCCACTGAAGGTAAGTGTCCATCCCCCTGGGTGACTACACCGGTGTCGGAGTCCTCCTCTATTGGAGTTAGGACCCCCGTATCCATGGACGCAGGCAATGGTGGGAAGTCCTCTGGACTCATCGGACGGTGGGCCGGAGAAGGTGGATCTTCTCCTGGAGAGGTAAGTAATTCCCGCAATGTTTTCACTGATGATATTGTGAATTTGCGTTTATATCTCAACCTTCCCCAGCCCACCGCCACTCGAAGAGCCTCCTCATCCATCCCAGGTAAGTCACCCAGTAAGAAAACCAACATATCATTATAATGACATTTTAAAATTTCCAGGTTCCCCTCTAACCACTTATTGGTGTTGATTTTCACCTTGGTGGTGGTGTTAAGAGAGGGAGACGCAGGTTTAATAAATGTTGTTAACTTATTAACCTGTCTTTGCATCCCTTTCGGGCAGGATCCTTTAGAGATGGAATTATCCAGGATCTCTGTATGATGCAAGGCCTGGAGAATTTTAAAATATCTTTTAGCCAGTGGGACGTTCAGATATTTGGGTTTATTTCCCCCATTTTCCGTTGGTCCCACTTCCATACTCCCTGGTAAAACTGAAACCGCTAAAATTGCTAAAAGTATGTCTAAAATGTCTCAATAAAAATTGTTCAGACAAATAAAATGCATCTACTACCTATGGTGTTTTCCTATTTAGTCCTTTAAATTGCAGATAGAAAATGATTGGCTTTTAGAAAAGCCTTTCTAAAAAGAGCCCTTACTATAAGGGTTGTCTTTTTTTGCCCCAATGACACCTGTGCAGGGTAAAGATGGCCCCTTCCTTGGTCAGTCCCTTTAGAACTGCACACTGTGCTTTTTGAACAAAAGGTTCCAAACCAGGAATAAGGTAAGTGCACCACACACCCACACACACACACACTCACCCCACACAAAGAGGGAACTGAGCCAACCAGGGTTTTTTCTCCCCTGCTCATAAAGTGCCAAGTACTGGGTGCAAAGATCTGCAACTGTTTATTTAAAACAAAGGACTAAAAAAAGTTCAAAGATGGACTGGGTCCACTCTGAATAAAACCATAGGATAAAATGCACTCTAAAAGTTTTTGCCCCCCATAAAAGAGTAAAAGAATAAAAGAGAGAGCTCCTAACGTTTCACCTTCACAAGGCTTCCTCAGAGGAGAACTGAGTTGGATGAGGCAGACAGGAAGTTAAGTAGTGGAGGAGGGGAGGGGGCTTGGCCACTTCCTGTGGTTTCTATTGGCCAATCTGCCATACCCCTCTCACACCTTCTTGTGTTCAATCAAGGCTTAATTAGGCCCAACACTTTCTTTGTAAAAGTTACCAATAACTTAATTCCTATCTAAAACCTCCAAAGATAGAGCAAGGGGGAATTTAAAATTATTTTCCAAAAAATAAAACACTAGACTAGGCTCTGGCTGGGTTAGGTTTGTGGAAGTCTTAGCCCAATTTTGGGCTAGAGTTGCACTGGCACAAGTCTCATGTTTTTATTTGATGGTTTTTTCATCCCCAGGAAAAAGGTGAAGAGGAGGATTATGTTCCCATAAAGGTAGGTATCCAGGTAGGTATACAGGTAAGTAAAAATTCATATCCTGTACTCGAGATCCCTATTGATCTTTTTCCTTTTGTTTCCTTTTCCATAGGTACCCTTTTCCCCCTGCTGGTCATTTCAGGTAAGTAGAAATATGTATGTGTGATCCCTGGTAGTATTAATGTATAATATTTTATTTCTCTCCCCAGGAATCCTTCATCTACTCCCCGGAAATCAGCCGGGAATACGTAACCCTTTACATCATTAGATGATCAATCCATAATTTCAGCATTCTATGTGCAGTTCCAGGAGTCCAAAGGACCGGATCCTGTTCTGTGACCCGGAATCGGATTCTATCCAGTTCAGGTATTGGCTGGAAGGGAGAAATATTATCAATTTTGATATTAAGAGTCTCCAATAATTTTTGTTGGTCTAAATCTAGTCTGTCGGAGAAAGTGATGAGTGGCATATAGGCGGCAGCCCTGGGAAAAGCTTTGCCACAGGACTGCCCGAGCTGCCGCACTTGCTTCCAGGTAGTGCTGGCCCTCTGTCTGTCTAGACAGTTCCCCAGACCCACAGACAGAATCACGTGTTTCACGTCTGGGTTTGGTGTTAGTTTCTCTAGCACCCCCCTTAGGTGAAGACAGTTAGCCTCAGGAAAACTGTCGACCTGGATGTTCTCATCCTGAAAAGTAGGGATGGCCGAGAGGTTGGTATCACCCAACACCAATATGGGTTTAATTACCTCTAAATTCCACTCATATATCTTTCTCCTGCAGATGGGATGGATCGTTGGCTCCAGCCGCAAGGAGAGTTCCGGAGGCAACTGACGGTCAGTGAGCAGGTCAGTGGGGTCAAGGGGAGGGGGGAGGGGATAAGGGGAGGGGGGGGGAGGGTTGGGATTAGGCATGGGAAAGGAGGGGTTGGGGTTAGGATCAGGGGTCAGGAAGCCCCTAGTTCCCACCATGGGATTTGGTGGGGGGGGAGGGGTGGGGTTGGAAATGGGGAAGGAAAGGTTGGGGTTAGGAGGTGGGGTAGGGGCAGAATTAGGACCCCTTTTGTCCACCAAACTGTCACTCAAACGCTTCAGCATCACTTTGGGATGCCAACTGATCTCCACTGTTGGGGGCGGGTTGGTATTAGCCGGGCTAGTTACCACCTCACTGCTACTACTGGGGCCAACTTGAACCCTCTCCCTCACAATTTCGGAGACCCCAGATGTAATATTTAGGGCCTCTTTAAAGGTAAGTAGGGAGGTCTCAGCTGTGCTTAACCCATGTAACAGTTTTTTGTTCTTTCTTTTCCCCACAGGAGATGTTCCAGAGGTCACCGGAATTCCCCCTGTTCCCACTGAAGGTAAGTGTCCATCCCCCTGGGTGACTACACCGGTGTCGGAGTCCTCCTCTATTGGAGTTAGGACCCCCGTATCCATGGACGCAGGCAATGGTGGGAAGTCCTCTGGACTCATCGGACGGTGGGCCGGAGAAGGTGGATCTTCTCCTGGAGAGGTAAGTAATTCCCGCAATGTTTTCACTGATGATATTGTGAATTTGCGTTTATATCTCAACCTTCCCCAGCCCACCGCCACTCGAAGAGCCTCCTCATCCATCCCAGGTAAGTCACCCAGTAAGAAAACCAACATATCATTATAATGACATTTTAAAATTTCCAGGTTCCCCTCTAACCACTTATTGGTGTTGATTTTCACCTTGGTGGTGGTGTTAAGAGAGGGAGACGCAGGTTTAATAAATGTTGTTAACTTATTAACCTGTCTTTGCATCCCTTTCGGGCAGGATCCTTTAGAGATGGAATTATCCAGGATCTCTGTATGATGCAAGGCCTGGAGAATTTTAAAATATCTTTTAGCCAGTGGGACGTTCAGATATTTGGGTTTATTTCCCCCATTTTCCGTTGGTCCCACTTCCATACTCCCTGGTAAAACTGAAACCGCTAAAATTGCTAAAAGTATGTCTAAAATGTCTCAATAAAAATTGTTCAGACAAATAAAATGCATCTACTACCTATGGTGTTTTCCTATTTAGTCCTTTAAATTGCAGATAGAAAATGATTGGCTTTTAGAAAAGCCTTTCTAAAAAGAGCCCTTACTATAAGGGTTGTCTTTTTTTGCCCCAATGACACCTGTGCAGGGTAAAGATGGCCCCTTCCTTGGTCAGTCCCTTTAGAACTGCACACTGTGCTTTTTGAACAAAAGGTTCCAAACCAGGAATAAGGTAAGTGCACCACACACCCACACACACTCACCCCACACAAAGAGGGAACTGAGCCAACCAGGGTTTTTTCTCCCCTGCTCATAAAGTGCCAAGTACTGGGTGCAAAGATCTGCAACTGTTTATTTAAAACAAAGGACTAAAAAAAGTTCAAAGATGGACTGGGTCCACTCTGAATAAAACCATAGGATAAAATGCACTCTAAAAGTTTTTGCCCCCCATAAAAGAGTAAAAGAATAAAAGAGAGAGCTCCTAACGTTTCACCTTCACAAGGCTTCCTCAGAGGAGAACTGAGTTGGATGAGGCAGACAGGAAGTTAAGTAGTGGAGGAGGGGAGGGGGCTTGGCCACTTCCTGTGGTTTCTATTGGCCAATCTGCCATACCCCTCTCACACCTTCTTGTGTTCAATCAAGGCTTAATTAGGCCCAACACTTTCTTTGTAAAAGTTACCAATAACTTAATTCCTATCTAAAACCTCCAAAGATAGAGCAAGGGGGAATTTAAAATTATTTTCCAAAAAATAAAACACTAGACTAGGCTCTGGCTGGGTTAGGTTTGTGGAAGTCTTAGCCCAATTTTGGGCTAGAGTTGCACTGGCACAAGTCTCATGTTTTTATTTGATGGTTTTTTCATCCCCAGGAAAAAGGTGAAGAGGAGGATTATGTTCCCATAAAGGTAGGTATCCAGGTAGGTATACAGGTAAGTAAAAATTCATATCCTGTACTCGAGATCCCTATTGATCTTTTTCCTTTTGTTTCCTTTTCCATAGGTACCCTTTTCCCCCTGCTGGTCATTTCAGGTAAGTAGAAATATGTATGTGTGATCCCTGGTAGTATTAATGTATAATATTTTATTTCTCTCCCCAGGAATCCTTCATCTACTCCCCGGAAATCAGCCGGGAATACGTAACCCTTTACATCATTAGATGATCAATCCATAATTTCAGCATTCTATGTGCAGTTCCAGGAGTCCAAAGGACCGGATCCTGTTCTGTGACCCGGAATCGGATTCTATCCAGTTCAGGTATTGGCTGGAAGGGAGAAATATTATCAATTTTGATATTAAGAGTCTCCAATAATTTTTGTTGGTCTAAATCTAGTCTGTCGGAGAAAGTGATGAGTGGCATATAGGCGGCAGCCCTGGGAAAAGCTTTGCCACAGGACTGCCCGAGCTGCCGCACTTGCTTCCAGGTAGTGCTGGCCCTCTGTCTGTCTAGACAGTTCCCCAGACCCACAGACAGAATCACGTGTTTCACGTCTGGGTTTGGTGTTAGTTTCTCTAGCACCCCCCTTAGGTGAAGACAGTTAGCCTCAGGAAAACTGTCGACCTGGATGTTCTCATCCTGAAAAGTAGGGATGGCCGAGAGGTTGGTATCACCCAACACCAATATGGGTTTAATTACCTCTAAATTCCACTCATATATCTTTCTCCTGCAGATGGGATGGATCGTTGGCTCCAGCCGCAAGGAGAGTTCCGGAGGCAACTGACGGTCAGTGAGCAGGTCAGTGGGGTCAAGGGGAGGGGGGAGGGGATAAGGGGAGGGGGGGGGGAGGGTTGGGATTAGGCATGGGAAAGGAGGGGTTGGGGTTAGGATCAGGGGTCAGGGTCAGGGTCAGGGTTAGGGTTAGGGTTAGGGTTAGGGTTGGGGTTGGGGTTGGGGTTGGGGTTGGGGTTGGGGTTGGGTTAGGGTTAGGGTTAGGGTTAGGGTTAGGGTTAGGGAGCAGTGTCTGAAGACCCCCACGCCAAGCAGTTCAGTACTTCGACCCGCATAGGCTAGGGGTAAATGCACAAGTATCCTAGACCCATGTAGATCATCCATCAGAGGGGGTAGGGGAGTGGACCCCCTCCAGGACCCCAAAGGGGTCCCAGGCCTGTAGACCTTGTCACGCTTGCTACCCGAGGTAAATAAATGCCTAAGCACTAAGAGGACGTGAGCAACCGACGGGTACATGGATAACCCACCCCCGTATCCACTTACGGACGTGTGCAAACCACCAGGTCTAAGCAGGAGCATGCTCTGAAGTCTTCCGTCCCCACAAGCAAGGTAACCCCCGAGGAGGAGAGGTAGGAGACCTCTGGTGTCAAGGTTCACGCGTGGGTAGCAGAGGTGACCGGTAACCGTAGCACATGCTACATCCGAGTGAAGACACTGGGGGCTCCTCACATCCAATCCTAAGCGCGAAGCGCCGATTGCGCGGAGCCAAAGGTGTCCCAGCGGCAACGGTGATTCTGCGAAGTCCAAACAGGGTCCTCTTGAAGAGTAGTGGAACTGTCGTGAGTGAATGGATGCACATGAGTGTGTGAGTGCGTGCTATACCTGTGCCCAGAAGCCAACTCAATCTGAAAGTCTAAAAAAGGCCTGCCTGAAAAAGAGAGAATAACCTATACCAAAACCAGGGCGTGTTTGAAGAGTAGAAGACATCTGCACCTCATGTGCACCTGGGGAGAGAGCGGGTTAGTGGACAGGACACACGAGTGCCGTGAAAGCAAAATGGGGGTGCTCAGAAGAAGAGCACCGCAGGTGTACATGAGTACAGGAAGGACAGGGCCTGTGAGAAGGGAAAAAGAGACAATGCGTGTGGATGTGGAGATGTGTGTGTGCGAGCGAGAGGAGAGTGTGAGAGTGTGTAGTAGGCAGAGCAAGAGAGGGGGCTCCTCGGAGCCAAAGCAAGGTTGTAGTCAAGAACGCAGAACTCCACTCCCCGGGC